>NW_022296441.1:0-1187 GCF_002776525.5 Piliocolobus tephrosceles
TAGGAGTACTGTATTTTAATGGCTACATTAAATTTGATTGTCCCATTATTTAAGGATCTGTCGTATTTTGTCTCTCAAAAAATGACAGCTATTGGTGATTAAAGATGAGTCCAACTCCATCCCTTCAAGTCTTTTATTGAAGGATGGCTACAAAATAAATAATAATTAATATTTAATAAAATAAACTGAATGATGAAAGTGTCTTTGAGCATGCTCTTCTTCATTCACTGTCCAACTACAATTGGTCACCTTCTAATCAGAAAACCTCTGCCTTGTTCTGATCCACTCCCTTTGGACTTGTAAACCACTGTTTCTTACTTTCGTAGCACCATGAGAATAACTATCAGAACAAATTACAATGTGTTATTATCATTGCTTAATTTGTAATGTTCTATATGAAAAGTTTTTAAAGATAGGGATAGTATCTTTTACTTTTGTGTCTTTGAATCTACCACAGAATGTGGCAAATAAAAGCTAAAAACACAATTGTGAGAGGAATAAGCACATGAAAAGGATCTTTCAATTAAACCCAGAAGTGTGAACAAAAATATATAAAAATTGATGAATGCAAGGAATTATAATGAAAGTTGCAAGCTACTGTTAATAGTTAATTTAACGCTATGTTTTTATTGTTAATACCACATTTTAATATCAATTTATTATTTACCTAATGGTTGTAGCTAAAATTATACTTTTATTTTAAAGAAACTAACTTCCTTAGATTTATGCTGTCAAATCCCTTTAGCAGCCTGGAGTCTCTTATGTGTGGGTGCACGCTGTCAATTACCTGATAGTAATGGGTTCATCACTACACCCCAGCACCAGTTACAGTAGATGCAGTATTATCAATGAAGAAAAGCTCACTTCTATTAAGAACCTGTGTGTTTCTAACAACAGTTATGCTATCATTTATTAAATATATCTTATTAGCGCATTTAACTTATAGGAATCCATATTCCTATAATTTAAAGAAAACAAAAAACAACTTCTCATTTTTACTGATGTATAGCATGTAGAGTAGTGTACAAACCATAAGCTTTCATGCCTATATGCCATCGAAAATATACACTTGTAAATGAGTAGGAAATTATAACCATCCCAGAAACTTCCCTTGTGACCCTCATCAATCTTGACTTCTTTCTCCTCCCCAAAACACTCCTATCCTGATATCTGACACATAGGATTCA
>NW_022296444.1:0-662 GCF_002776525.5 Piliocolobus tephrosceles
TTCCCTTTGAAAACTGGCACAAGACAGGGATGCCCTCTCTCACCACTCCTATTCAACATAGTGTTGGAAGTTCTGGCTAGGGCAATCAGGCAAGAGAAAGAAATCAAGGGTATTCAGTTAGGAAAAGAAGAAGTCAAATTGTCCCTGTTTGCAGATGACATGATTGTGTATTTAGAAAACCCCATCGTCTCAGCCCAAAATCTTCTTAAGCTGATAAGCAACTTCAGCAAAGTCTCAGGATACAAAATTAATGTGCAAAAATCACAAGCATTCTTATACACCAGTAACAGACAAGCAGAGAGCCAAATCAGGAATGAACTTCCATTCACAATTGCTTCAAAGAGAATAAAATACCTAGGAATCCAACTTACAAGGGATGTAAAGGACCTCTTCAAGGAGAACTACAAACCACTGCTCAGTGAAATAAAAGAGGACACAAACAAATGGAAGAACATACCATGCTCATGGATAGGAAGAATCAATATCGTGAAAATGGCCATACTGCCCAAGGTAATTTATAGATTCAATGCCATCCCCATCAAGCTACCAATGAGTTTCTTCACCGAATTGGAAAAAACTGCTTTAAAGTTCATATGGAACCAAAAAAGAGCCCGTATTGCCAAGACAATCCTAAGTCAAAAGGACAAAGCCGGAGGCGTCAC
>NW_022296444.1:762-3987 GCF_002776525.5 Piliocolobus tephrosceles
ACCACACATCTACAGCCATCTGATCTTTGACAAACCTGACAAAAACAAGAAATGGGGAAAGGATTCCCTATTTAATAAATGGTGCTGGGAAAATTGGCTAGCCATAAGTAGAAAGCTGAAACTGGATCCTTTCCTTACTCCTTATACGAAGATTAATTCAAGATGGATTAGAGACTTAAATGTTAGACCTATTACCATAAAAACCCTAGAAGAAAATCTAGGTAGTACCATTCAGGACATAGGCATGGGCAAGGACTTCATGTCTAAAACACCAAAAGCAATGGCAGCAAAAGCAAAAAAAAAAAAAAAAAAAAAAAAAAAACTAAAGAGCTTCTGCACAGCAAAAGAAACTACCATCAGAGTGAACAGGCAACCTACAGAATGGGAGAACATTTTTGCAATCTACTCATCTGACAAAGGGCTAATTTCTAGAATCTACAAAGAACTCAAACAAATATACAAGAAAAAAACAAACAACCCCATCAAAAACTGGGGAAACGATATGAACAGACATTTCTCAAAAGACGACATTCATACAGCCAACAGACACATGAAAAAAATGCTCATCATCACTGGCCATCAGAGAAATGCAAATCAAAACCACAATGAGATACCATCTCACACCAGTTAGAATGGCAATCATTAAAAACTCATTAAACACCAGGTGTTGGAGAGGATGTGGAGAAATAGGAAGGCTTTTACACTGTTGGTGGGATTGCAAACTAGTTCAACCATTATGGAAAACAGTATGGCAATTCCTCAAGGATCTAGAACTAGATGTACCATATGACCCAGCCATCCCACTACTGGGTATATAACCAAAGGATTATAAATTATTCTACTACAAAGACACATGCACACGTATGTTTATCACAGCACTATTCACAATAGCAAAGACTTGGAATCAACCCAAATGTCCATCAGTGACAGACTGGATTAAGAAAATGTGGCACATATACACCATGGAATACTATGCAGCCATAAAAATGGATGAATTTGCGTCCTTTGTAGGGACATGGATGCAGCTGGAAACCATCATTCTTAGCAAACTATCACAAGAAGAGAAAACCAAACACCGCATCTTCTCACTCATAGGTGGGAACTGAACAATGAGTTCACTTGGATTCGGGTAGGGGAAGATCACACACTGGGGCCTATCATGGGGAGGGGGGAGGGGGGAGGGATTGCATTGGGGAGTTATACCTGATATAAATGATGAATTGATGGGTGCTGACGAGTTGATGGGTGCAGCACACCAACATGGCACATGTATACATATGTAACAAACCTGCACGTTATGCACATGTACACTAGAACTTAAAGTATAATAATAAAAAAAACTGAAAAGAGGCTTTCTGAGAAATTGCTTTGTGATATATGAATTCATCTCACAGAGTTAAACTGTTCTTGTCACTGAGTAGTTTGCTAACACTGTTTTCTTGGAATCTGCAACGGGATATTTGGGAAGGCATTGAAGCCTATGATGATAAAGAAAATATCCTCAGGTAAAAACTAGAAAGAAGCCCTCTGAGAAATTTCTTTGTAATGTGTGAATTCTTCTCACAGAAATACACCTGTATTTTCATGGAGCAGTTTGCTATCACTGTTTTCGTGGAATCTCCAAGAAGAAATTTGGAAGCATATTATGCCTATGGGGAAAAAGGAAATATCCTCCGATGAAAACTAGAAAGAAGCTTTCTGAGAAACTGCTTTGTGATGTTTGAATGCATCTTAAAGAGTTACATCATTATTTTCATGGAGCAGTTTGCTAAGACTGTTTTTCTTGGAAATGGCAGAAGGATATTTGGAGCACATTGAAGCCTATGGTAACAATTGAAATATCCTCAGATGGCAACTAGAAAGAAGCTTTCTGAGAAATTGCTTTGTGATGTGTGAATTCATCTCACAGAATTACAAGAATCTCTTCATGGAACAGTTTGGTTTCACTGCTTTTGGGGAATCTGAGAAGGGATATTTTGGATCGCAATGAAGCCTATGGTGACCAAGGAAATATCCTCTGATAGAAACTAGAAGGATTCCTCTGAGAAACTTCTTTGTGATGTGTGATTTCATCTCACAGAGTTACACGTTTCTTTTCATTGAGCAGTTTTCTAACATTGTTTTCATGGAATCTACAAAGGGATGTTTGAGAGTACACTGAGGCCTATGATGACAAAGGAAATAGCCTCAGATAAAAACGAGAAAGAAGCTTTCTGAGAAACTGCTTTGTGGTGTGTGAAATCATCTCACATAGTTACACCATCCTTTTCATTGAGATATTTGTTAGCACGTTTTTCTTTGATTCTGCAATGGGAAATTCAGGATTGCTTTGAGGCCTATGGTGTAAAAGGAAATATTCTCTGATAAAAACTAGAATGAAGCTTTCTGAGAAATAGTTTTGTGATGTGTGAATTCATCTCACTGAGTTTCATGATTCCTGTCAGGGAGCAGTTTGGTAGCACTCTTTTTCGGGAATCTGAGAAGGGATATTTTAGATCTCATTGAAGACTATGGTGACAAAGGAAGTATCCTCCTACAAAAACTAGAGAGAAGCATTCTAAGAAACTCTTTTGTGATGTGTGAATTAATCTCACAAGTTACATTTTTCTTTTTCACTGAGCAGTTTGCTAACACTGTTTTCTTGGGATCTTCTATGGAGCATGTGGGAGCGCATTGAAGTGTATGATGATAAAGGAAATATCCAGAGTTAAAAACAAGAAATAAGCTTTCTGAGAAACTGGTTTGTACTGTGTTAATTTATCTCACACAGTTACACATTTCTTTTTTTGTTGAAGTTTCCTAATACCGTTTTTGTGTAATCTGCAATAGGATGTTCGGGTGTGCATTGATGTCTACGGTGACAAGGGAAATTTGATCAGCTAAAAACCAAAAAGAAGCTTTCTGGGAAACTGCTTTGTGATCTGTGAATTCATCACCCTCACTTACACCTTTCTTTTCATTGAGCAGTTTGCTAACACTACTTGTGTGGAATCTGCGAATTTATATTCGCGAGCGCATTAAGGCCTATTCAGGTGAAAAAGGAACTATCTTCAGATAAAAACTAGAAAGAAGCTGTCTTAGAAACGGCTTTGTGATGTGTTAATTCATGTCACAGAGTTACACTGATCTTTTCTTTTTTTTTTTCTTTTTTTTCTTTTTTTTTATTATATATTAAGTTCTAGGGTACATGTGCATAACGTGCAGGTTTGTTACATATGTATACAT
>NW_022296445.1:0-173 GCF_002776525.5 Piliocolobus tephrosceles
CAGAGATGAGTTCAATTCCTGGATATCCTTGTTAACTTTCTGTCTCGAAAACCCTCCAAAAAATCAATGAATCCAGGAGTTGGTTTTTTGAAAAGATCAACAAAATTGACAGACCGCTAGCAAGATTAATAAAGAAGAAAAGAGAGAGGAATCAAATAGACGCAATAAAAAAT
>NW_022296445.1:273-2248 GCF_002776525.5 Piliocolobus tephrosceles
GGTGGAGAGTTCTATAGATGTGTATGAGGTCCGCTTGGTGCAGAGATGAGTTCAATTCCTGGATATCCTTGTTAACTTTCTGTCTCGTTGATCTGTCTAATGTTGACAGTGGAGTGTTGAAGTCTCCCATTATTATTGTATGGGAGTCTAAGTCTCTTTGTAAGTCTCTAAGGACTTGCTTTATGAATCTGGGTGCTCCTGTATTGGGTGCATATATATTTAGGATAGTTAGCTCTTCCTGTTGAATTGATCCCTTTACCATTATGTAATGGCCTTCTTTGTCTCTTTTGATCTTTGATGGTTTAAAGTCTGTTTTATCAGAGACTAGGATTGCAACCCCTGCTTTTTTTTGTTCTCCATTTGCTTGGTAGATCTTCCTCCATCCCTTTATTTTGAGCCTATGTATGTCTCTGCATGTGAGATGGGTCTCCTGAAGACAGCAGACTGATGGGTCTTGACTCTTTATCCAGTTTGCCAGTCTGTGTCTTTTAATTGGAGCATTTAGTCCATTTACATTTAAGGTTAATATTGTTATGTGTGATCTTGATCCTGCCATTATGATATTAACTGGTTATTTTGCTCATTAGTTGATGCAGTTTCTTCCTAGGCTCGATGGTCTTTACATTTTGGCATGTTTTTGCAGTGGCTGGTACCAGTTGTTCCTTTCCATGTTTAGGGCTTCCTTCAGGGTCTCTTGTAAGGCAGGCCTGGTGGTGACAAAATCTCTAAGCATTTGCTTATCTGTAAAGAATTTTATTTCTCCTTCACTTATGAAACTTAGTTTGGCTGGATATGAAATTCTGGGTTTAAAATTCTTTTCTTTAAGAACGTTGAATATTGGCCCCCACTCTCTTCTGGCTTGTAGAGTTTCTGCCGAGAGATCTGCTGTCAGTCTGATGGGCTTCCCTTTGTGGGTAACCCGACCTTTCTCTCTGGCTGCCCTTAAGATTTTTTCCTTCATTTCAACTTTGGTGAATCTGGCAATTATGTGTCTTGGAGTTGCTCTTCTGGAGGAGTATCTTTGTGGCGTTCTCTGTATTTCCTGAATTTGAATGTTGGCCTGCCCTGCTAGGTTGGGGAAGTTCTCCTGGATGATATCCTGTAGAGTGTTTTCCAATTTGGTTCCATTTTCCCCCTCACTTTCAGGCACCCCAATCAGACGTAGATTTGGTCTTTTGACATAATCCCATACTTCTTGCAGGCTTTGTTCATTTCTTTTTCTTCTTTTTTCTTTTGGTTTCTCTTCTCGCTTCATTTCATTCATTTGATCCTCAATCGCTGATACTCTTTCTTCCAGTTGATCGAGTCGGTTACTGAAGCTTGTGCATTTGTCACGTATTTCTCGTGTCATGGTTTTCATCTCTGTCATTTCGTTTATGACCTTCTCTGCATTAATTAGTCTAGCTGTCAATTCTTCCACTCTTTTTTCAAGATTTTTAGTTTCTTTGCGCTGGGTACGTAATTCCTCCTTTAGCTCTGAGAGGTTTGATGGACTGAAGCCTTCTTCTCTCATCTCATCAAAATCATTCTCTGACCAGCTTTGATCCGTTGCTGGCGATGGGCTGTGCTCCTTTGCAGGAGGAGATGCGCTCTTATTTTTTGAATTTCCAGCTTTTCTGCCCTGCTTTTTCCCCATCTTTGTGGTTTTATCTGTCACTGGTCTTTGATGATGGTGACGTACTGATGGGGTTTTGATTTAGGTGTCCTTCCTGTTTGATAGGTTTCCTTCTGACTGTCAGGACCCTCAGCTATAGGTCTGTTGGAGATTGCTTGAGGTCCACTCCAGACCCTGTTTGCCTGGGTATCAGCAGCAGAGGTTGCAGAAGATAGAATATTGCTGAACAGCGAGTGCACCTGTCTGATTCTTGCTTTGGAAGCTTCCTCTCAGGGGTGTACTCCACCCTGTGAGGTGTGGGGTGTCAGACTGCCCCTAGTGGGGGATGTCTCCCAGTTAGGCTACTCAGGGGTCAGTGAC
>NW_022296446.1:0-299 GCF_002776525.5 Piliocolobus tephrosceles
TTTTTCAATATTGGATATATTTTCACACTTAAAATTTTTTAAAATTTGTTGCTCATCTCGAACTGAACAAATGTCTTTAAATGCTGTTGTTTCTCCTTGGATAAGGTCAGTAAAGGCTCGCATCTGAAATGAAAAGAAATAGGACGTACATAAGCATAAATCTGATATATGTGTATGTACGTATGTCTGTACGCGTGTGTATGTATATATAGGGGACATTTTTATAAAACGCACATATCGCTGCAAAAGTATACAAAATTAATCACAAGTAACAACACGCACCTCATCATTTGAGACAT
>NW_022296446.1:399-1839 GCF_002776525.5 Piliocolobus tephrosceles
TTATGTATGCATGTATGCATGTATGTACGCACGAACAGTACGATGAAAATGCAAAAAAAAATAAAATAAAAAAAATGTTAAGTTAAATGTTAAAAAGAGGTCAAAAATGAGTTCAAAAGTGAGTTCAAAAGTGAGTTCAAAAGTGAGTTCAAAAGTAAGTTCAAAAATGAAGTCAAAAATAAGGTCAAAAATAAGGTCAAAAATAAGGTCAAAAATGAGGCCAAAAATATGCAATACAAATTTGTTAGCTATTTAAATCAATTTAAATTAATTTTTTTTGAAGCTATGTTGTGATAAATGTATTTTTCAATATTGGATATATTTTCACACTTAAAATTTTTTAAAATTTTTTGCTCATCTCGAATTAAACAAATGTCTTTAAATGCTATTGTTTCTCCTTGAATGAGGTCAGTAAAGGCTCTGGTCTGAAATGAAAAAAAAAATAGAACGTATATAAGCATAAAGCTGATATATATATATATATATGTACATATGTGTATTTATAAATAGGGGAAATACTTATAAAACGCTCATATCGCTGGGAAATTATACAAAACTAATTACAAGTAACAACACTTACTTCATCATTTGAAACATTAAGCCCAACATAAATTAAAGATGTAGAATCTTCTTTCATTTTGTATTGATTTAAACACTCGTTTATCTGAATAAAGAATAATTCATAAAAATAAAAAAAATAAAAACTAATAAATACATAAATAAATAAATAAAATTATACCACAAAGTGCACAAAATAAAAATAAAATAACTTGCACACATACAGATACATACATACATACATACATACATACATAAATAAGTTAGTGTACACATACATTTTCATCAGGCGATAAAAGGAAAAAAATTTCTAATATTATATTTTTTGTTATTTTTTTGTTCTTTTTAAAATTGTGGTATCCTCTGTAAATACTATGCAATATGTGATCTTCATTGAACACCTAAACAGTAACAAAAAAAATAAATAAACAAACAAACAAACAAACAAACAAACAAACATACATGTGTATGTATGTATATATAATAGCACATCAGTGTATTTGTTTGAATTAAATGAATTGCAAAATTAATAGTTTATTTATAATATTGTTCATGTGAGTTTGTTCGTGTAGTTTTCGCTAATTTTTCCGCTCTAGTGATATATATATATATATATATATATATATGATCACATTACCAGTCTACTATCTAACATAAGAAAAAAATGATTAAGCGTGTGTGACAGTTTATTTTTATCGCTTATTTTGTTGTAAGCATCTAAAATGTCTTTTGCATTAGTAACATTTTTAAATAAAATAAGAGTTATTTCTACTGCTTCGTCTATTATAAATAAATTTTTCTTTATCATCTTTTTGGTTGTTGCTGATCATTGCTGATTGTTGCTTACTATCACTATTTTTATTATTTAAAAAAAAAAAAAAA
>NW_022296448.1:0-474 GCF_002776525.5 Piliocolobus tephrosceles
AAAAAAAAAAAAAAAAAAAAAGTTACCCAGTCTCAGGTATTCCTTTATAGCCACATAAGAATGGCCTAACACACAAAATTGGTACCAGGAGTGGGGCATTGCTATACAGATACCTAAAAATGTGGGAGCGACTTGGTACTGGGGAACAGCCAGAGGTTGGAAGAGTTTGGAGGGCTCAGAAGAAGGCAGGAAGATGAGGGGAAGTTGGGAACCTCTTAGAGACTGGTTAAATGACTGTGACTAAAATGCTGATAGTGATATGAACAAGTCAAGGTCAGGGTGATGAGTCTTAGATTGAAAAGAGGAACTTACTGGGAACTGGAGCAAAGGTCACTTTTGTTAAGTCTTAGCAAATAGTTTGGCTGTATTATTTTCATGCCCTCGGGATCTGTTGAAGTTTGAACATAAGAGAGATGACCCAGGACATCTGGGGGAAGCCTTTCCTTCCCTTCCCTTCCCTTCCCTTCCCCTCCC
>NW_022296448.1:574-8799 GCF_002776525.5 Piliocolobus tephrosceles
CCCCTCCCCTCCCCTCCCCTCCCCTCCCCTCCCTTTCCTTTCCTCCCTTCCTTTCTCCTCTCCCTTCCCTCCCCTTTCCCTGAGTCTCACTCTGTCACCAGGCTGGAGTGCAGTGGCATGATCTGGCCTCACTGCAACCTCTGCCTCCCAGGTTCAAGTGATTCTTCTGCCTCAGCCTCCCAAGTAGCTGGGACTATAGGTGTGCACCCACACTAAGCTAATTTTTTTATATTTTTGGTAGAGATGGGGTGTCACCATGTTGACTAGGATGGTCTTGATCTCCTGACCTCATGATCCACCCACTTCAGCCTCCCAAAGTGCTGGGATTACAGGTGTGAGCCACCAAGTATGGCCAGAAATTTCTAAGCAGCAAAGCATTCAAGATGTGGCCTGGCTGCTTTGAACTCCCTATGCTCAAATGCAGGATCAAATAAATGAATTAAAGTTAGAAGTTATATTTAAAGGTAAAGCAGAGCGTAAAAGTTTGAAACATTTGCAGCCTGGCCACGTGACAAAGAAAGAAAAAGCTTTTTCAGGAGAGGAGCTCAAGCAGGCAGTGGAGTAACCACTTGCTAGAGGATTTGCATAACTAAAAGGGAACCTAGTGCTAATAATTGAGACAATAGGAAATACTTCTCAAAGGCAAAAAGGCCGCAAAGGCATTTCATAGATCTTCTACAACCCTCCCATCACAGGTCCAGAGGACGAGGAGGAAAGAATGGTTTCATCGTCTAGGCCCAAGGCCCTGCTTCTCTGCACAGCCTCAGGACACTCCTCCCTGCCTGCATCTAGACTGTTCCAGCTCCAGCCTTGGCTCAAAGGGCCCTAGTCACAGCTCAGGCTGCTGCTTCAGAGGGTTCAAGCCATACACCTTGGCAGCTACCATGTGGTGTTAAGCCTGTAGGTGTGCAGAGTGCAAGAGTGAAGGAGGCTTGACAGCATCCACCTAGATTTCAGAGGATGTATGAGAAAGCCTGGGAGCCCAGGCAGAAGGCTGCTGCAGGGGCAGAACCCTCACATTGGAGGGGCAATGTGGGGTTGGAGGCCCCACACAGAGTCCCCACTGGGGCAATGCCTAGTGGAGCTACGGGAAGGGCGCTGCCACCATCCAGACCCCAGAATGGTAGATCACCAGCAGCTTGCACCCTGCACCTGGAAAAGCTGCAGGCCCTCATCTCCAGTCTGTAACAGCAGCCATGGGGACTGAATCCTGCAAAGCCACAGGAACAGAGCTGCCCATGGCCTTGAGAGCCCGCCCCTTGCACCAGTGTGCCCTGGCTGTGGGACATGGAGTTTAAGGAGAGGTATTTTGGAGCTTTAAGATTGAATGATTGCCCTGCTGGGTTTTGAACTTGCTTGGGGCCTATAGCCCCTTTCTTTTGACTGATTTCTCCGTTTTGGAACAGGAATGTTTACCTAATGCCTATGCCCCGTTGTATCTCAGGAGGAAATAACTTGTTTTCATTTTTACAGGCTCGTAGGTGAAAGGAACTCATCTTCAGATGAGATGTGGGACTTAGACTTGGGATTGGGACTTTCAAGTTAATGCTGGAATGAGTTAAGACTTTGGGGGGCTAATGGGAAGGCATGACTATATTTTGCAATGTGAGAAGAACATGAGGTCTGGGGGGCCAGGGGTGGGATTCCCAAACCTCATGTTGAACTGTAATTCCCAGTGTTGGCAGTGAGGTCTGGTGGGAGGTTTGGGTCATGGGGGCAGATCCCTGTGGCTTGGTGCTGTCCTCGCACTAGTGAGTTCTCATGAGATCTGCTCATTTAAAAGTGTGCGCACCTCCCTGCTCTCTCTCTCTTGCTCCTGCTTTTGCTGTGTGACGCACCTGCTCTGGCTTTGCCTTCCATGATGAGTAAAAGCTCCCTGAAGCCTTCCCAAAAACCAAGCAGATGCTGGCATCATGTTTGTACAGCCTGCAGAACCATGAGCCAGTTACCCACTTTCTTTATAAAAACTACCCAGTCTCAGGTATTTGTTTATTTATTTATTTTGAGACAGGGTTTCTCTCTTGTCTCCCAGGCTGGAGTGCAGTGGCACAATCTCGGCTCACTACAACCTCCTCCTCCTGGGCTCAGGTGATTCTCCTGCCTCAGCCTCCTGAGTAGCTGGGACTATAGGCACATGCCACCACACCCACTAATTTTTGTATTTTTATTAGAGATGGGGGTTTCACCATGTGAAACCAGGCTGGTCTCGAACTCACGACCTTAGGTGATCCACCCACCTCGGCCTCTCAAAGTGCTGGGATTACAGGCTTGAGCCACTGCGCCTGGCCTCTGCTTTTCTTTTCTAAGGACCATTTGTCCTTGGACGCAGGGTCCACCTGGATAGTCCACGATGAGCTCCTCATCTCAAGATCTTTAACTTAATGACACCTGGGAAGACCCTTTTCCTAACTTGGTTTACATTCACAGGTCCCAGGGATTAGGATGTGGATACATCTTTTTGAAGGCTACTGTTCAATCCACTGTAGGTGTCTTTAAAGCACTTAAAAATGAGAATGAAACCTGAATGTCAACTCCTTCATCTGCAGTGAAAAAATAAGACTGCTCAGTGGACCAGACTACTTGGCAGTTTTATTTTTCACTGCAGATTATTTTTCACTACTTATGTGGGCCTGCCCAGGGAATTCTCTCCCAGGAGGCAAGTTACGTGACAAGCCAAATGATCAGGAGGGTCAAACAAATGGCTGCAGAAACAGGGATGGATGATGACTGTCAGAAGGAGGAAAGTGGAGGGTGACAGCCGAGGTAAGGCCTGGCTCCTTCGTCCTCACTCCCTCTCTTGAATCCATGTTAATCACAATTTACATAAATGCAGTACTTTACGAGTAAGGTATATGGAGAAACCCTGTCTCTACTAAAAATACAAAATTCGCCGAGCATGGTAACACGTGCCTGTAATCCCAGCTACTTGGGAGGCTGAGGCAGGAGAATTGCTTGAACCTGGGAGGCGGATGTTGCAGTGAGCCCAGATCTTGACACTGCACTCCAGCCTGGGCAACAAGAACAAAACTGCATCTCAAAAAAAAAAGGTAAGTTATAATGGCTCATGCTTATAATCCCAACACTTTGGTAAGTTATAATGGCTCATGCTTATAATCCCAACACTTTGGGAGGCCAGGCCAGGAGGATGGCTTGATCCTAGGAGTTCGAGACCAGCCTGGGCAACCCAGTGATACCATAGCTGCCCCCCTCATCTCTATAAAAAATTTTTAAAAAGTTTTTTTAAGTGCTAGAATTGCAGGCTTTTTTAAAGTGGTAGGATTTTAGGCCGGGGGGTGGCTCCCACTTATAATCCTAGCACTTTGGGAGGCGAGGAAGGTAGACTGCTTAAGTCCAGGAGTTCATGACCAACCTGGGCAACATAGCGAAACCCCATCTCTACAAAAATATTAGCCGGTGTACTGGCACACGCCTCTACTCCCAGCTACTTGGGAGACTGAAGCGTGAGGATCACCTAAGTCCAGGGAGGTTGAGGCTGCAGTGAGCCAAGAGTGTACCACTGTACTCCAGCCTGGGTGACAGAGTGAAACCTTGTCTCAAAAGAAAAAATTATCCAGGTGTGGTGGTGCATGCCTGTAGTTCCAGCTACTTGGGAAGCTGTGGTAGGAGGATCACTTGAGCCTGGGAGGTTAAGGCTGTAGTGAGCCGTGATCACACCACTGCACTTCAGCCTGGGTGAGACAGCTAGACATTGTCTGAAAATAAATGAAAAATAAAAGTAAGGTATAAAGAGTATTTTTCGAAGTCTTATTGGAGGTTCACATCAGCACTGAGAGATAAGAAATAGAGCAGATACCATGATTCTCAGTTTTCGAATGCAGAAACTGAGACCCAGACAGGTGAATCCAGCCTGTGTCCTTCACACCCCAGCTGGCTCATAGAAACCATGGCCTGTTACCAACCAAGCCTCCAGAGCCCAGCACCGTGGGCCGATGGCAGCCTTCCCTCGTCTGCTCCTGCGGCAGGTTGCTGGGAGGCATTGCCTGTTTTGGGGAGAGGCCTGCCGGGGCCTGAGGAATGAGCCTGGCAGTGGGCACTCCCACTGGGGCCTCCTCTGGCGCTGCCCTCAGGAAGATTCTGTGGCTCCAAAAGCCCCAGGGGCACCTCTGACCACAGCAGGCAGTCCTGCCAGGTTCAGGGGGGCTTTTGTGCCCAGTGTAACTTCACAGAGCCAGCATGTTCCAGCCTGGGAGGGAAACCAAAAGGCACTTTGCCCAAGTGTCACAGGGCTGAAACAGCATCCTCTGATGGGCCCCTGTCCCCGGAAGCAATGACTGGACAGGTGCTGAGCCCCTGTTACTTCACTGGGATGGACTTGCATCTGAGGAACGGACTGAGAGTGAACATTTCCAAATTTGAGGCCTAAGAAAAGTCTGGTGGCCTGATGAGCTGTGACAGGCAACCGTCTGAGGAAGTGGAGGCTCAGCACATCCTCCGGTTACTTATTACATTACTGAAGGGTCTAAAAATGACTGTCCTTGGGGTGTCCGAATCCTGCAGAATAAAATAGTGATGACTTTTTTTTTGAGACGGAGTCTCGGTCTGTCGCCCAGGCTGGAGTGCAGTGGTGCGATCTCAGCTCACTGCAAGCTCTGCCTCCCGGGTTCACGCCATTCTCCTGCCTCAACCTCCCGAGTAGCTGGGACTACAGGCGCCCACCACCACGCCTGGCTAATTTTTTTGTATTTCTAGTACAGATAGGGTTTCACCGTGTTAGCCAGGATGGTCTCGATCTCCTGACCTCGTGATCCACCCGTCTCGGCCTCCCAAAGTCCTGGGATTACAGGCGTGAGCCACCGTGCCTGGTCAGTGATGAGTTTTAATTCATTCTTTGCAAATGAATTTTCTCAAGGCTCTGGTCGGAGTCAGGCACCCTGGGACCTTGCAGTAGTGTGCTTTGGGTACCAGGCCACAGCACGGCTCCCCCCCGCTGCTTTTTTTTTTGGAGATGGAGTCTTGCTCTGTCGCCCAGGCTGGAGTGCGGTGGCATGATATCGGCTCATTGCAATCTCTGCCTCCGGGGTTCAAGTGATTCTCCTGCCTCAGCCTCTGAAGTAGCTGGGATTACAGGCACATGCTGCCATGCCCAGCTAATTTTTTGTATTTTTAGTAGAGACGGGGTTTCACCATGTTGCCCAGGCTGCTCTTGAACTCCTAACCTTGTGATCCGCCCTCCTCAGTCTCCCAAAGTGCTGGGATTATAAGCGTGAGCCACCGCGCCCGGCCCACAGTCCCATTCCTCTCTGGGAGTCTTTGGTGGCCCCTTCGTTGTGCTTTTTTTTTTTTTTTTTTTAAATATTCTTGGTACATTTTCTATGTAATCATTTCAATAACTGACTGTCCAGCAGAGTCTTTAGTTTTTCTGTATCCCCCAAATTTAGAAACCTGACTTGAACTTTGGCCAGTTGTAATGTGTCCTCTATGACAGGCCATCCTGGGCCCCTTTCCCTTCGTTCCTGAGCAGACCCCATCCACTTGAGTCCAAGAGGCCCTTTCTCCTGGCTGCTACCATTGTACCCACCTGCTGGCCAGGCCCCCACAGCGGCCTCTTTCCTCCTGACAGTCTCATCCCCACTCAGCAGCCAGAGTGCCTTCTTTATAAATGTAGATCGGATCCTTTCACTGTATTTGTTCATCCAACACACATTTACTGAGCACCTACTGTGTGCTAGGCCCTGGTACAGGCACAGAAAACACATCAGGGAATAAAACTACACCCTGCTCTCCTGGAGCTTCCATGCTAGTGGAGGGAAGGAAGATACGTCAACATGTAATGAATCAGGTGGTGATGAGTGCAAAGGAGAAAAGTAAAGCAGAGAAATGGACTAGAAAGTGCTGGCAAGAGTGGGTGGTGGGGTGGGGGTGTGGTTTGCAATTTTCAACAGGGGTCGTCAGGCCTGGCTGAGGAGCTGAAGAGGTAAGAGAGCGAGCCCCGTGGCTAAGCGGGGCGAAAGAGTTGGAGCAGAAAAGGCGGGAGGATCACCAGGCGTGATGGCCCCTGTCTGCAGTCCTAACTGCTAGAGCCGGGCACGGCGGCCCAGCACTTTGGGAGGCCGAGGCAGGTGGATCATCTGAGGTCAGGAGTTCAAGACCAGCCAGACCAACATGGTGAAACCCCATCTCTACTAAAAATAATAACCTGGGCGTGGTGGCACATGCCTGTAATCCCAGCTACGTGGGAGGCTGAGGCAGGAGAATTGCTTGAGCCTGGGAGGCAGAGGTTGCAGTAAGCCGAGATTGCCCCACTGCACTCCATCCTGGGCAACAGAGTGAGATCCCATCTCAAAACAAAACAAAACAAAACAGCAAAAGCTAACTACTCCAGAGGCTGAGGCGGGACGATCGCTTGAACCCAGGAGTTTGAGGTTCCAGTGAGTTACGATCACACCACTGCACTCCAGCCTGGGCGACAGAGCGAGACCCTGTCTCAAAAAGAAAAAAAAAAACAAACAGTCGCAGCAGAGAACAGCAAGCGCAAAGGCCCTGAGGCAGGAGTGCGCCTGGTGTGTTTGAGAACCCACAGAGATGCCACTGTGGCTGGAGCAGGGTGAGATGGAAGGGAGAGTGGCCAAAGAAGCTGAGGGGTCAAGGAAGAAGTGTGGTCAGAGCAGGCCCTGCAGGTGCCTGAGGCCTTTGCTTCTATCCTGAGATGGTAGCCCTCATGAGCCCTGGAGCTTCCCTGGCTGCAGTGAGGTCAGGCAGAAGCGGGTGGAGGCTGCAAGCGGGGATGCATTGGCGGGTGACAGGTGGCAGTAGTAGAAGTGTGAGAAGAGCTGGGAGCCTGGGTCTGTTTTGAAAATAGAGCCCCAGGCTGTGGTGGTAGAGCTGGATACAGGGTGCAAGAAGGGAAAATATTTTTGCTGCTTAAATCCTAGCCTGACTTCCCATTGTTCCTAGGGTACATTCTCCATTCCTCCTCCCTGCCTGAGGTCTGACATGTGCCGGCCCCAGCTGGTCTCTCCTGCACCTTCCAGCACCAGCTCCAGCTCATGGCTGATGTGGTTCCTCCCCGGAATCCAGCGACCACGCTTCCCTCTGGCCCAGCGCCTCCTCCACTGATGTCTGCTCTTCCTGAACTGCCCTCCCGCTGGACGGCTGCTCCTTAGTAGCAGCTCAAGTGTCCTTCCTTCCCTAAGCCAGAGTTTCCCCAGACACTGCAGCACAACACCCTTCATTTTTCATGGCATTCTTCATAGTCTGTCAATGGGGCTTTTGTTGTTTTAACTTTGTCTTCTTGTTTTTGTGGGTCTCCCTTCCTAGAATATAAACCCCATGAGGGCAGAGGCGTTCAGCCTGAGGCCAGCCTGGCAAAGTTGTCACAAATCTGGAGGAATGCACACATTCACGGGCACCCAGTTCTGTGAGGTATTGCAAGCCCTCTCGGAACCTGCAAGGTGGCCATTGCTATCCCCACTTTACAAGGGAGGAAGGAGTACCCCGGGAGGTTCTATTTAGATCCGCCAAGGGCACAGTCGTTCTAGAAAGTAGCAGACCGGGAGTTCGAACTTCGGCTTGCTGGTTCCAGAGCCCCTTCTGTGCCCCTTCCAGGCTGTGCCTGGGTGAGATTCTTGCTGGAGGGTTCAGTGGCTGAGCTGACACCGGTGGGCTCTTAAGAGGCCCTGGTCTGCTTGTTGAAGGACTCCAAGGTGGCGTCTGGGAGCCTGACGGGACTTTCTCCCTGTCAGCCTAGAGGCATTTTTAGAGGAGTATGTCTGTTTCGCAATCTTCGTGTCTCACAGTTCGTAACTAAGGTAGAGGGTACACATTTAGTTTAAAGTAAAACTTCAAACCCACCTTCACTCCCAACCGGATAGCTTCATGCACTTCTCTCCCTGTTCCCTCCTCTGCCCTCCACAGGTGAGAGCAAGTGTCCAGGGCTGCCCCGTGGGGCCCCAGGCTTCCCACCCTGAAACTGCCTCGCTGTGTGCCCTTGGGCAACCCCGCCCCGTGCCTCAGTTTCCCCACTTATAGAGGCTCCACAGGTGACACACCTGGCTCCGAGCCCCGATCGGCCGCCAGGCCCCGCGGGACGGAAACCCCGCGCCCCAGCCCCGGGCCGAGCCTCCCGGGAGCACCCCCAGGGCAGGGCTGGGAGCGCGGGAAGGGGCCGCGGGGACCTGGACCGCTGGGGCAGCCTGGCCGCCGGCCGGCTCCGGGGGGCGCCCGCGGGAGGGCGCGGCCGGCGCGGGGGGCGCGGGCGGCGGCGG
>NW_022296449.1:0-779 GCF_002776525.5 Piliocolobus tephrosceles
ATCTATAGAACTCTCCACCCCAAGTCAACAGAATATACATTCTTCTCAGCCCCACATCACACTTATTACAAGATTGACCACATAATTGGAAGTAAAGCACTCCTCAGCAAATGTAAAAGAATAGATATTATAACAAACTATCTCTCAGACCACAGTGCAATCAAACTAGAACTCAGGACTGAGAAACTCAATCAAAACCGCTCAACTACATGGAAACTGAACAACCTGCTCCTGAATGACTAATGGGTACATAACAAAATGAAAGCAGAAATAAAGATGTTCTTTGAAACCAATGAGAACAAAGATACAACATACCAGAATCTCTGGGACACATTTAAAGCAGTGTGTAGAGGGAAATTTATAGCACTAAATGCCCACAAGAGAAAGCTGGAAAGATCTAAAATTGACATTCTAACATCACAATTAAAAGAACTAGATAGGCAAGAGCAAACACATTCAAAAGCTAGCAGAAGGCAAGAAATAACTAAGATCCGAGCAGAACTGAAGGAGATAGAGACACAAAAAACCCTCCAAAAAATCAATGAATCCAGGAGTTGGTTTTTTGAAAAGATCAACAAAATTGACAGACCGCTAGCAAGACTAATAAAGAAGAAGAGAGAGAGGAATCAAATAGATGCAATAAAAAATGATAAAGGGGATATCACCACCGACCCCACAGAAATACAAACTACCATCAGAGAATACTATAAACACCTCTACGCAAATCAACTGGAAAATCTAGAAGAAATGGATAATTTCCTGGACACTTACACTCTCCC
>NW_022296449.1:879-2572 GCF_002776525.5 Piliocolobus tephrosceles
TTCAAAAAACCAACTCCTGGATTCATTGATTTTTTGGAGGGTTTTTTGAAAAGATCAACAAAATTGACAGACCGCTAGCAAGACTAATAAAGAAGAAGAGAGAGAGGAATCAAATAGATGCAATAAAAAATGATAAAGGGGATATCACCACCGACCCCACAGAAATACAAACTACCATCAGAGAATACTATAAACACCTCTACGCAAATCAACTGGAAAATCTAGAAGAAATGGATAATTTCCTGGACACTTACACTCTCCCAAGACTAAACCAGGAAGAAGTTGAATCCCTGAATAGACCAATAGCAGGCTCTGACACTGAGGCAATAATTAATAGCCTACCCACCAAAAAAAGTCCAGGACCAGATGCATTCACAGCTGAATTCTACCAGAGGTACAAGGAGGAGCTGGTACCATTCCTTCTGCAACTATTTCAATCAATAGAAAAAGAGGGAGTCCTCCCTAACTCATTTTATGAGGCCAACATCATCCTGATACCAAAGCCTGGCAGAGACACAACAAAAAAGGTGAATTTTAGACCAATATCCCTGATGGACATCGATGCAAAAATCCTCAATAAAATACTAGCAAACCGGATTCAGCAGCACATCAAAAAGCTTATCCACCATGATCAAGTGGGCTTCATCCCTGGGATGCAAGGCTGGTTCAACATTCGCAAATCAATCAACGTAATCCAGCATATAAACAGAACCAAAGACAAGAACCACATGATTATCTCAATAGATGCAGAAAAGGCTTTTGACAAAATTCAACAGCCCTTCATGCTAAAAACGCTTAATAAATTCGGTATTGATGGAATGTCCCTCAAAATAATAAGAGCTATTTATGACAAACCCACAGCTAATATCTTACTGAATGGGCAAAAACTGGAAAAATTCCATTTGAAAACTGGTACAAGACAGGGATGCCCTCTCTCACCCCTCCTATTCAACATAGTGTTGGAAGTTCTGGCTAGGGCAATCAGGCAAGAGAAAGAAATCAAGGGTATTCAGTTAGGAAAAGAAGAAGTCAAATTGTCCCTGTTTGCAGATGACATGATTGTGTATTTAGAAAACCCCATCGTCTCAGCCCAAAATCTTCTTAAGCTGATAAGCAACTTCAGCAAAGTCTCAGGATACAAAATTAATGTGCAAAAATCACAAGCATTCTTATACACCAGTAACAGACAAGCAGAGAGCCAAATCAGGAATGAACTTCCATTCACAATTGCTTCAAAGAGAATAAAATACCTAGGAATCCAACTTACAAGGGATGTAAAGGACCTCTTCAAGGAGAACTACAAACCACTGCTCAGTGAAATCAAAGAGGACACAAACAAATGGAAGAACATACCATGCTCATGGATAGGCAGAATCAATATTGTGAAAATGGCCATACTGCCCAAGGTAATTTATAGATTCAATGCCATCCCCATCAAGCTACCAATGAGTTTCTTCACCGAATTGGAAAAAACTGCTTTAAAGTTCATATGGAACCAAAAAAGAGCCCGTATTGCCAAGACAATCCTAAGTCAAAAGGACAAAGCCGGAGGCGTCACGCTACCTGACTTCAAACTATACTACAAGGCTACAGTAACCAAAACAGCATGGTACTGGTACCAAAACAGAGATATAGACCAATGGAACAGAACGGAGCCTTCAGAAATAATGCCACACATCTACAACCATCTGAT
>NW_022296452.1:0-95 GCF_002776525.5 Piliocolobus tephrosceles
CCTCAAAACCGTCCAAAGTAGAACTTCTCAGTTTCCCCAAGGACAGTTTTAGTGGCCTGCTCCATGAAAAATAAGGGTAAGTCTGTGAGAGGAAT
>NW_022296452.1:195-2771 GCF_002776525.5 Piliocolobus tephrosceles
TAACTCTGTGAGAGGAATTCACACATCACAGAGAAGTTTCTGAGAAAGCTTCTTTCCAGTTTTCCTCTGAAGACACTTTCCTTGTCACCGTAAGCTTCATTGCGCTAAGAAGAATCCCATTGCAGATTCCAAGCAAACTGTCTTAGCAAACTGATAGCTGAAGAGAAACGTGTAACTCTGTGTGTTGCACTCACACATAGCAATGCAGTTTCTCAGAATACTTCTTTCCACTTTCTGTCTGAGGATATATCCTTTTTCACCGTAGGCCTCAATGAGCTCCCAAATATCACCTTGCAGATTCTAGGAAAAGAGTGTTAGCAAACTGCTTCCTGAGGACAAAGATGTAACTCTGTGAGACCAGTTCAGAGATCACAAAGAAGTTTCTCAGAACGCTTCTTTCCCGTTTTTAACTGAGGTTATTTCCTTTAACAGCGTAGGCCTAAAACCTTCCAAAGTAGAACTTCTCAGTTTCCCCAAGGACAGTCTTAGTTGCCTGCTCCATGAAAAATAAGGGTAAGTCTGTGAGAGGAATTCACACATCACAGAAAAGTTTCTGAGAAAGCTTCTTTCCTGTTTTCCTCTGAGGACAGTTGCTTTGTCACCGTAAGCTTCATTGCGCTAAAAATCCCATTGCAGATTCCAAGCAACCTGTCTTAGAAAACTGAGAGCTGAAGAGAAACGTGTAACTCTGTGAGTTGCACTCACACATAGCAACGCAATTCTCAGAATGCTTCTTGCCACTTTCTGTCTGAGGATATATCTTGTGTCACCATAGCCCTCAATGAGCTCCCAAATATCACTTGGCAGAATCCAAGACAACAGTCTTAGCAAACTCTGCCAAGAAGCAATGTGTGGAACTCTGTGTGATGAAGTCACATGTCAGAACGCAAAATCTCAGAAAGCTTCCCTCTAGTTATTTTCTGAGGAAATTTCCTTTTTTACCATGGGCCCCAATTGGCTACCAAATATCACATTGCAGATTCTAGGAAAAGAGTGTTAGCAAACTGCTTCCCGAGGAAAAAGATGTAACTCTGCGAGGCGAATCCACAGATCACAAAGAAGTTTCCCAGCAAGCTTCTTTCCCGTTTTTAACTGAGGATATTTCCTTTGTCAGCGTAGGCCTCAAAGCCTTCCAAAGAAGGACTTCTCAGTTTCCCCAAAGACAGTGTTGGAGGCCTGTTCCATGAAACGTAAGTGTAACACTGTGAGAGGAATTCACACATCTCAGAGAAGTTTCTGAGAAAGCTTCTTTCCAGTTTTCCTCTGAAGACACTCTCATTGTCACCGTAAGCTCCATTGCGCTAAGAAGAATCCCATTGCAGATTCCAAGCAAACTGTCTTAGCAAACTGATAGCTGAAGAGAAACGTGTAACTCTGTGAGTTGCACTCACACATACCAATGCAGTTTCTCAGAATGCTTCTTGCCACTTTCTGTCTGAGGATATATCCTTTTTCACCATAGCCCTCAATGAGCTCCCCAATATCACTTGGCAGAATCCAAGACAACAGTCTTAGCAAACTCTTCCAAGAAGCAATGTGTGGAACTCTGTGTGCTGAAGTCACATATCAGAACGCAATCTCTCAGAAAGCTTCCCTCTAGTTATTATGTGATGACATTTCCTTTTTCACCATGGGCCCCAACAGGCTCTCAAATATCACCTTGCTGATTATAGGGAAAGAGTGTTAGCAAACAGCTTCCTGAGGACAAGGATGTAACTCTGTGTGACGAATTCACAGATCCAAAGAAGTTTCTCAGAAACCTTCTTTCCCGTTTTTAACTGAGGCTATTTCCTTCATCAGCGTAGGCCTCAAAGCCTTCCAAAGGAGAACTTCTCAGTTTCCCCAAAGACAGTGTTATTGGCCTGCTCCATGAAAGATAAGTGTAACTTTGTGAGAGGAATTCACGCATCACAGAGAAGTTTCTGAGAAAGCTTCTTTCCAGTTTTCCTCTGAGGACACTTGCTTCGTCACCGTAAGCTTCATTGCGCTTAGAAGAATCCAATTGCAAATTCCAAGCAAACGGTCTTAGCAAACTGACAGCTGAAGAGAAACGTGTAACTCTGTGAGTTGCACTCACACATAGCAATGCAGTTTCTCAGAATGCTTCTTGCCACTTTCTGGATGCGTATAAATCCTTTTTCACCATAGCCCTCAATGAGCTCCCAATATCACTTGGCAGAATCCAAGATAACAGTCTTTGCAAACTCTGCCAAGAAGCAATGTGTGGAACTCTGTGTGATGAAGTCACATATCAGAACGCAATCTCTCAGAAAGCTTCCCTCTAGTTATTATGTGATGACATTTCCTTTTTCACCATGGGCCGCAAATGGCTCCTAAATATCACTTTACAGATAATAGGAAAAGAGAGTTAGCAAACCTCTTCCTGAGGACAAAGATGTAACTCTGTGAGGCGAATCCACAGATCACAAAGAAGTTTCTCAGAAAGCTTCTTTCCCGTTTTTTACTGAGGCTATTTCCTTTATCAGCGTAGGCCTCAAAGCCTTCCAAAGGAGAATTTCTCAGTTTCCCCAAAGGCAGTGTTAATGGCCTGCTCCATGAAACATAAGTGTAACTCT
>NW_022296461.1:0-1709 GCF_002776525.5 Piliocolobus tephrosceles
TTTGGGCATTCCAATGTTTTTAGAGCAGGAATTGAGAGAACACAGTGAAGCAAATGCAAAGATAAGAGTATACAAGGACATTCAGGAGAGTGGTGACAGTACAGAAAAAGTTACAAAGTGCGTATTAAAGATGAGAATGGCAAATACTGCAGACAGACCAAGCAAGATGAAGACTAAGAATTGACTATTGTAATCAGTGATTAAGAAGTCATTGCTGACCTTGTATTAGAAGTCTTTTACAGTGACAAGAGCAATAGGCTTGCTTGGAATGGGCTCAAGGGGTAATATGAAAAGAAGCATTACAATAAATGAGGGAAGTGAAGTGTTGTAAGGAGTGTTGTAAAGAACAAAACCAGGTTTTTATATAAAGCAGAGGGAGAGGCAGGATCAGCAGAGAGCTCAGCAGTTTTTAAATTTGTTTTAAGATAAGAGAAAAAGCTACGTCTTTCACATAGATGTGAAAGATCATGCACACAACTAAAAATAAATAAAGGTAAAAATTGAAGAAATGGGCTACTTTAGGAAAATGGTGATAGTAGAATCTATTGTAGAACTGAAGGTGTTGCCTTTGGATAGGAGCATGAATAATTTATTTCTAATGAAACAGGAAAAATGTATATATTGTCATAAAAAACTATTACAAGGTTGTAATAGTGGTGGAAACATCTAGAAGGTATTTTGGCTGCTAGAATTTCTTTCATAAAGCAAGAGTTGACCTCATCAGGTAAGAGTGTAAATTTTGGCGGTTTGTGAAGAAAGGACAGGGTCTGAAATGGCCATCTAGGAAGATGGCAGATTGAATGGAGAATGGAAACACCTAATACAATTGTTGAGCAGCCGTAGGAGTATGTAAGAAGCTGGCAAACATGCTTCTATATGTGAACAATCTGCATGATATTGTGTTTTACACCACTAAGCTCAAGTAGGTATATAGAGGTTCCAGGTACGCAGAGAATGTGAACTAGGATTGTGGTGTTACTAAGGGAGTCGAAGACATAGGTGAGGGATTGATTATAATGTTTTACCATGAAATTTAAACTGAGTAAAGATACAAAAGAAGGTAAGAAATAAGAGAGGAATAATGTAATACAAGAGGGGCAGTAAACCTTAAGTTCTGGTTATTGGTGTTGGGATCTTAGAGCATGTAAGCTAGTGAAGGGGTGGAATTAGAGAGGAATTGAAATTGACACTATGGAAAGTGTGTGCTTATTAGTAATGGTAAGTTCTAGGGTACAAATATGATTGTTGGGTAAGTTATCCATATCAATATTTAAAGCATCGAGAGTTATGAAAGTAGTCATGTGGGACATACAGCCAAAATTCTATGGGATGTGAGATGAGCCTAAGTGTCGGATATTTGTTAGAAGGAGGATGTCATCAAATTTAAATCTGTTGTTCCTAGGGATGAAGAAGGAACATCATTGGAGCTAGGCGTTTTGGAAGAAAAGGGAAGAAAAGAGATTGGATGTGACACAGAGGGTATTTTCGCATCTCCATAGTATTAGGAGTAAGGAAAGTGAAACAGCTACTAGTTGAGAATCTTACAGGAGAAGCAGTATTCTTGAGGGTAGGGAGTTTCCTAAAAGCACTAATAATACAATAAATAAAATGTTTTAAAAAAGTGATTCAGATGATTTTATCAATTATTTGTTTCTGTTTAACAAACCACTAAATCTTAGGATTTAAAGTAGCAACGCTCCCCCCCCCCC
>NW_022296461.1:1809-6615 GCF_002776525.5 Piliocolobus tephrosceles
CCCCAGCCAATAGGTTCCACTGATTTGGGACAGAAGTACTGATCAGAATTGGGCTTGCTCAGGTGTTTGCATTCAGTTAGCGAATTGGCCAGGGCTGGCTGGTTATTATGCTTTGCCTGGAAAACCTGAGTTCTGCTCCATGTGTTTCTCATATCACTCCAGCTACCATTCCCTCCACCCATGGTAACGGCAGAAGATTTGAATTAACTATTCAGAAAGAAAGCATCAGTGACTAATAAACATATTACAAGAAGGTCATTTCTCATTACTAATCAGTGAACACACATTAAAACAATTAAAAGTTAAAATTTTATACATGTTAAGAAAGGTTTGTAAAATTCATTGTTGGTGAGCGGGATGGAAAAATACATGCTTTCATTTAGTTTCAGAGAGAGAATAAATTATTCCCCCACCTTTGGTAGGACTTTCAGCCATGTGTATAAGTTTTTAAATTGAAGCTACTTTTTAATCCCAAAACTGTTCTTCAAGGTATCAACCATAAAAGAATATTCATTATAAAAGAATACTCACAGTACTTATAAAGACGTTTAAAGATATTCATTGCAGCATTGTACAAAATATCACACATTGTAGGAAGTTAAATGTGTAAGTAAAGATTGATTGAATACAGCAATTCCTCATGCATGAGTCAAAGACTTAGATGAAAACAAGTGCCACACTCAAATTAAGTAACTGAACATATTTTAATAAAGGCATTGTTTACAATGATATGGGTACAAGTTTAGGAACGCCAGAAAGGGAAATGTAGTATCCTGGAGTTTATAACTATGGAAAACTCCCAGTATCTCTTGACCTAATGGGAAACTCATGACAGCTGTGTGTAGAAGGCCACCTGATAAAAGGTATGACCCTTGGTGGGGGAAGATGGCAAACAAATAGATAACAAGTGTGCAGGAAGGTGGGAAGTAAGTGTCTCAACGTTGCTTTTCTTCTTTCTGTATCTCCTGCCAGTGGCTTTCACTGCACTGACAGATATAATCAGAAGCCACAGGGCAAGGAAGGCATTGAGGATCAAGAGCTCTTTCAGGCAGTCGTTTTAGTTCAGTTTCCCAGGACACAGAGCAGTGTGGAGAAGAGTGGAGACTGGATCCGGACAGACGAAAGGAAGTTATACAGCATAACACACACGTCAGTGTTCAATAGCAGAAAGGAGGTCCGGGTAAGTTCACACTTGTTTATATAGAATGATTTCTCCAAAATGGGTAAATGAAAAATTTTAATACCTGCAATCTAGTATTTTTAATATAAAATATACAATGTGACCGTATACTTCTAAATCTACATATGTAATTATTTCAGTGAAAATATATACCTCAAATTGTTAACAATAGTCATCATTCCTGTAGCAGTAGTTAGTGGATATGGGTAGAAAATTGAAAGGGATTTTATTCACCTGGATTTTGAAGTTTACAATGAGCGTGCATTTATGTATCAAATTTATTTAACAAATTTTAATGTTTTACATCAATAAAATTACTAAAATTCTATAGAGCAGTTGGGCAAGGGGCAGGAGCAAAATTTGTGTTATGATAAATAATAATTTATCTTCTAATATATACAATATAGAGAATGAGAATGAGGATATGGAAGCCTGCTTATTAATTAATTATTGAATTATGAATTGAATTGAATTATGAATTGAATTATAAATTGAATTCAACTATGAATTAAATTATGAATTATGAGTTACAAATTGAATAACAAGAAATAGGTAATGAGGGTGGCTGCCACCAGTCTAATTCTGAGGTTTGAAAAGTTTTACAGTGGAAAACAGGTACATACATACTTTCAGTAAGTAATGGTGTTTAATTGTATTCAATTTCTCCTAGTTTTTTAAGTGACTGTGAATTTTTTAGGAAATAAATGTTATTTGGACCTAAGTGTTTACTAAACAGGATTTCTTTCTTTTGGCTTAGGGGTACTATGAAAAAAATCACTGAGATATTAAGGGCACGGTGAACACAAAGGTTGAAAACCTCAGATCTAAAGTATTAAAATCATTCTCGGGCAAATCACAAAAGTTCTACGTACATATTTCTAAAGATATAAGCATGTTAACTGTAAACTTATTCTACCTCTAGATTATCAAATGGCACTTCACTCTTTTACTATTTTTTTCTTTTTAATTTTTTCGGGCAGGCAATTCATTTACACGGACTCTTCTTTTATGTAATTTGTATCTAGATGAAATATTTTGGGACTTATTGAATGTAAATAGAAAGAGCTAATGAGAACCAATGCCTTTCTCCCGCCATTCACTCAGTTTATTTCTCTAACGTTTGATAATCACTTGTGACTCATTTGCAAAGAAAATACACGAATATCCATAGTCTAGCAGAAAGCAGGTGTTAAGCATTGTACTGTGAAATTATACTAGTTGATACCATGCACAGGAACGTGAACAGAAATATAAAAAGGAAATTGCAACAGGTTGTAACGTAGTGCTCAAAACTAGGAATCAGAACATGATCTGTGCCCCATCTAGCTACATGATCATGGGCAATCATTGACTGTTCTGAGCCTCAGTTTTGTTTTCACAGAGAAATGAATCAATCTAACAGTAATTGACCAGTTTCTTGAGGAACTTAAGGACCAAAATAAAATAATACCTAGTTCCAGTTACTACATAATCTATTAGGTCAAATTAGACATACAGTTAATTAGATATAGGTATAGCTACTTATTTTAGAAATGCTTGAGGATTCCAGAAAATTTTCAAACTCCTTAATTTGGCACACTTGGCCTGGCCTAGCATTTTGTCAATTAGCCATGACTTATTTTCGCAATTCTGACTTCTACCACAAACCATACCAGATTATTCCTAATTTAAATTACAATGTTATGTAGTTTCATTTTTCCATGCTTTGACTTTAATAAGTGATTTTAAATATATTAATCATGAAGAATATCTATATAAAATCTGATAATGACTGATGGAATGTGTTAGAAATGTGAGGGAATCAAAACCTGCTATAGGAATTCAGAAAAAGTGAAGATTAATTTCTATGAGAAATGAGTTTTATTTTAAAAAATGGTATCTGAACTAAACCACAGAGATGGGTAAAAGCTACAGCAGCAGAGACTATATGAGGGCTTTAAAACTAGAGGAATACCCTACGTGTGGAATAACTCAGGCATATGCCTGCTTTCAAGACTTTATTAAATTTTTTCTTGCTAACTATGCCTTTTCTAATCTAGCTTATAATCTATTCAATTCACAACTATGAACATTTGCTAGACATAAATGAGGTAGTCTTCAGCTCACAGGAATTCTTGTGTTCTGGGAATTTTCCCATGGTAGCCAAGTTTCTCCTCCCTGATATCACTCTCCCTATCCTCCTATGACCCTGGCTGATTGTTGCTGTTATTACCAATGAGTGTTGGTAGCAACAATTGCAGCTGTGCTGGAAACATTTTATTAACCAGATTCAACCTTTGCCCTTCTCCAGTCTGCCAATAAGATGGTCAAGGAGGAATCATAGTAGTTTAGTCAGAAGAAATGATGGATATTGAAGGGTATTTTTTCCCCTGAGATGGACTCTTGCTCTGTAGCCCAGCCTAGTGTTCAGTGGTGTGATCTCGACAACCTCAGCCTCCTGAGTAGCTGGCATTACAGGCACCCGCCCCCATGCCCAGCTAATTTTTGTATTTTTAGTAGAGACATGGTTTCACTTTGTTGGCCAGGCTGGTCTTGAACTCCTGACTTCAACTTACCTGCCCACCTTGGCCCCCCAGTGTGCTGGGACTAAAAATGTGAGCCACCACACCCCGTACTGGAGTTTTTATCTACTTTACTTCCTTACTGTATGGTATCTCTTAAACTTTGCTCCCCTAGGGGGAAAAAAAACAACAAAAAAACCATCTCTTGTCAAGAGCAAATTCACTATAAAATTTTCTCTTCTTGGAATCTTTGCTTCCTTTCATCCCTTTAAGTAGATGGGTGGTAATAGCTCTGTTCTTATTACTGGTAAAGTTTTTATATTTTTCTTTATGGTACCATTCAATTACTTATGTTAAAAGAAAATTAAACGACTCAGTTTCAGTTTTCACATGTACAGAGGTTAGGAGTTTTTACTCTTATTTTTCCAAGAAGAAAACAGCGTTCAAAGAATTGAAAATGTGTGACTTTTCTTGGACAAGGGAACTGAGGTTTTAGAGCAACTCAAAATGTGGAGACAGGTGAGTCCAGAGTCATTGCCAACACCTGCTTACCTGAAATGGGAGTCAATGGAGTAAAAAACTGGTGGGACAACTTACATGGTCATGTTGATCAATTGTTGGAGGCTGAGCGTGGACTAATGAGAAACTATAGGAGCTGCAGTCTTACTGCTCTTCACACTTTTTTGAGCCCCACTATGAGCCCCACTGAGTTCTCCTGGTGAGGATCTGAGAAACCTACCCTCTTGCCTCTGGAAGGGGAAAGGGAAGAGCAATTTTATTTTATTGTTTAATGCCTAGAGCATTTTCCATAAGAAACACCTTGTGAGAAAAAGGCTTTATTAGAGATTTTCCCAAATAGGGAAAGTCATTTCTTCCCATGCCAGCCGCCTCCTGCTTTTCTATCTCATCAAATGAGGGCAAGCGGGAAGGTGGGGTGTTTTTTTTTTTGTTTTTTTTTTGTTTTTTTTTGCAGGGGATGTGAAGAAGGACTATCCCACTGGTGAAGATTGCATTCCTATAATACAGGCCCACAGGAAGACTGAGATTTAATAATGAGATTATAGAATGCTTCAGGCCCTCACCCATATACATATTACCTTCACATCATTAGGGGTCTAGTGTAAA
>NW_022296464.1:0-1175 GCF_002776525.5 Piliocolobus tephrosceles
GAATTCGACTCAGAGAGTTACATCTTTGTCCTCAAGAAGCAGTTTCTGACACTCTTTTCGTACAATGTGCAAGTTCATATTTGGCAGCCAATTGGGGCCCATGGTGAAAATGGAAATATCATCACATAATAACTAGAGGGAAGCTATCTGAGAGATTGCTTTCTGATATGTGACTTCATCACACAGAGTTCCACACATTGCTTCTTGGCAGAGTTTGCTAAGGCTGTTGTTTTGGATTCTGCGAAGTGATATTTGGGAGCTCATTGACGGCTAAGGTGAAAAAGGATATATCCTCAGACAGAAAGTGGCAAGAAGCATTCTGAGAAACTGCATTGCTGTGTGTGAGTGCAACTCACAGAGTTACACTTTTCTCTTCAGCTATCAGATTGTTAAGAGAGTTTGCTTGGAATCTGCTATGGGATTCTTCTTAGCACAATGAAGCTTACGGTGACAAACAAGTGTCGTCAGAGGAAAACTGGAAAGAAGCTCTGTTAGAAACTTCTCTGTGATGTGTGAATTCATCTCACAGAGTTACACTTATGTTTCATGGAGCAGGCCACTAACACTGTCTTTGAAGAAACTGAGAAGTTCTAACTTGGAATGCATAGAGGTCGACGCTGGTGAAGGGGATATCAAAAGTGAAAACCGGGAAAGAAGCTTTCTGAGAAACTTCTTTGTGATCTGTGAATTCGTCTCACAGAATTACATTATTGTCCTCAAGAAGCAGTTTCTAACACTCTTTTCGTACAGTGTGCAAGTTGATATTTGGCAGCCAATTGGGGCCCATGGTGAAAAAGTAAATATCATCACATAATAACTAGAGGAAAGCTATCTGAGAGATTGCTTTCTGATATGTGACTTCATCACACAGAGTTCCACACATTGCTTCTTGGCAGAGTTTGCTAAGGCTGTTGTTTTGGATTCTGCAAAGTGATATTTGGGAGCTCATTGACGGCTATGGTGAAAATGGATATATCCTCAGACAGAAAGTGGCAAGAAGCATTCTGAGAAACTGCATTGCTGTGCGTGAGACCTACTCACAAGGTTAAACTTTTCTCTTCAGCTATCAGTTGGCTAAGGCAGTTTGCTTGGAATCTGCTCTGGGATTCTTCTTAGCGCAATGAAGCTTACGGTGACAAAGCAAGTCTCCTCAGAGGAAAACTGGAAAGAAGCTC
>NW_022296464.1:1275-2382 GCF_002776525.5 Piliocolobus tephrosceles
TATGGGATTCTTCTTAGCGCAATGAAGCTTACGGTGACAAAGCAAGTCTCCTCAGAGGAAAACTGGAAAGAAGCTCCCTCAGAAACATCTCTGTGATGTGTGAATTCATCTCACAGAGTTACACTTATGTTTCATGGAGCAGGCCACTAACACTGTCTTTGAAGAAACTGAGAAGTTCTAACTTGGATGGCATAGAGGTCGACGCTGGTAAAGGGGTTATCATCAGTGAAAACCAGGAAAGAAGCTTTCTGAGAAACTTCTTTGTGATCTGTGAATTCGTCTCACAGAGTTACATCTTTGTCCTCAAGAAGCAGTTTCTAACACTCTTTTCGTACAATCTGCAAGTTGATATTTGGCAGCCAATTGGGGCCCATGGTGAAAAAGGAAATATCATCACATAATAACTAGAGGGAAGCTATCTGAGAGATTGCTTTCTGATATGTGACTTCATCACACAGAGTTCCACACATTGCTTCTTGGCAGAGTTTGCTAAGGCTGTTATTTTGGATTCTGCGAAGTGATATTTGGGAGCTCATTGACGGCTATGGTGAAAAAGGATATATCCTCAGACAGAAAGTGGCAAGAAGCATTCTGAGAAACTGCATTGCTGTGTGTGAGTGCAACTCACAGAGTTACACTTTTCTCTTCAGCTATCAGTTTGTTAAGAGAGTTTGCTTGGAATCTGCTATGGGATTCTTCTTAGCACAATGAAGCTTACGGTGACAAAGCAAATGTCGTCAGAGGGAAAATGCAAAGAAGCTTTCTTAGAAACTTCTCTGTGATGTGTGAATTCATCTCACAGAGTTACACTTATGTTTCATGGAGCAGGCCACTAACCCTGTCTTTGTGGAAATTCAGAAGTTCTAACTTGGATGGCCTAGAGTCCTACGCAGATAAATGGGATATCTTCAGTGAAAAACGGGAGAGAAGTTTTCTGAGAAACTTCTTTGTGATCTGTGAATTCGACTCACAGAGTTACATCTTTGTCCTCAAGAAGCAGTTTCCAAGACGCTTTTTGTACAATCTGCAAGTTGATATTTGTGTGCCAATTGGGGCACATGGTGAAAAAGGAAATATCATCATTTAATAACTAGAGGGAAGCTCTCT
>NW_022296465.1:0-1286 GCF_002776525.5 Piliocolobus tephrosceles
CATACCGTAAAAGGGGAAATATTACAGCCTGAGACCAGGGTGATCGGGCTGGCCACAGGAAAATGAAAGGAAGTGGTTTAACTTTTGCAGAAGGAAGAGGTAGTTTGGAAGGAACAGGCTTCCCTTGGAGCCTTGGTGGTGATAAGAAAGAAAGAAGTAACTGATGAAAATTAAGCTTTATATATAAACAGGAGAGTATTACTGCAAAATCAATCCTCTACCAATATGGCAACGATAAGTTAAAGAAGCATGATTCTAAGAGAAGACACTTTAACACAAAAGCCAGTCAAATCTTTAACCCTTTTTTATGTTGAAACAGCTGCCACTGTAGTCTAAAAAAGAAAAACAAAAAACATTTAAAACTAAATAATGACTGTGGGGCACACCCAAGATGACCGAATAGGAACAGCTCTAGCCTCCAGCTCCCAGAATGAGCGACACAGAAGACGGGCAATTTCTGCATTTTCAACTGAGGTACCAGGTTCATCTCACTGGGGTGTGTCAGACAGTTGACGCTGATCCGTGGGTGCAGCCCGACCAGCAAGAGCTGAAGCAAGGCGAGGCATCGCCTCACCTGGGAAGCCCAAGGGGGAAGGGAATTCCTTTACCTAGCCAAAGGAAATTGAGACACACAATACCTGGAAAATCAGGTAACTCCCACCCTAATACTGCACTTTACCAAGGGTCTTAGCACACCAGAAGATTATATCCCACATCTGGCCCAGAGGGTCCCATTCCCCCGGAGCCTCCCTCATTGTAAGCACAGCAGTCTGAGATCTAACTGCAAGGCCTCAGTGAGGCTGGGGGAGGGGCGCCTGCCATTGCTGAGGCTTAAGTAGGTAAACAAAGCTGTTGGCAAGCTCAAATTGGATGGAGCCCACCACAGCTCAAGGAGGCCGGCCTGCCTCTGTAGACTCCACCTCTGGGGACAAGGCATAGCTAAACAAAATCAGCAGAAACCTCGACAGAGGTAAATGCCCCTGTCTGACAGCTTTGAAGAGATCAGTGGATCTCCCAGGACTGAGGTTGAGATCTGAGAACAGACTGCCTGCTCAAGTGGGTCCCTGACCCCTGAGTAGCCTAACTGGGAGACATCCTCCACTAGGTGCAGACCGACACCTCACACGGTGGGGTACACCCCTGAGAGAAGCTTCCAGGCAAGAATCAGACAGCAACAATTGCTGTTCAGCAATATTCTATCTTCTGCAGCCTCTGCTGCTGATACCTAGGCAAACAGCGTCTGGAGAGGACCTCAAGCAAACTCCAACAGACCTGCAGCTGAGGGT
>NW_022296467.1:0-688 GCF_002776525.5 Piliocolobus tephrosceles
ATAAATGAGGTTTTTAGATAGCTGGAAAAACATCAATTGACCATAAAAACATTTTTAGTTTCTATTGGTGTCATTTATATTTTTAGTCTTAAATTTATAATTGAAGAAAACACTAAGTTTTGTTTAGAGGCTATAAAGATATAATTTTTAAGACTTAAATATCCTTGTTTTAAAAGTAAATATAAATTTTATTGTTTTCTTCAAGCTATGGCACAGGTATTTGTTTAAATGTACACGGTATACAAATTATTTTGTACATATGCCACATTTTTAAAATTAAAAACAAATTTATATTATTTGAATGAACTATTCACACTTGGACAAGAGTCAGACGTTTCTAATGGAGAGATGAAAGCAGCCAGTACTCTCTTACTTTGGGGATACACATTGCCTCAACGTTTTCAGGGTGAATATACATAACAATTTTCATTTTCTGGAGTCTTTTTCTATACCTATGGTGAGGTAGATATGTAATCCTATATAGGTCTATTTAGTGCAAATCATGTATATTACTACAGAAGGATAAAATTGACCTTGGTATTTGCTTCTAATTTGCCTTATAAGCGATCCTTCAGTTCTTATGCCTTCTTTCAATTCATTTATTTTACTAAAATAGATCTAGAAACCAGGTGCCTTAGTAAATATATATACTATATATATATATATGGAAGTTATTTCCAAATGTGGT
>NW_022296467.1:788-1405 GCF_002776525.5 Piliocolobus tephrosceles
ATATATTTACTTATTTCTAACCATTTTGTGACTCTCAAAAACATAATGGATATCAAGATTTCTACAAAATAGAAATTAAAGCATAATAATGATATTCCAGTTCTCAAAAACACATTTCCAGGCATCTCTACAATTGACAAATGAAACTTACTAGAGTAATGCAAAGAAATTGCTCTGTGCATGTGTGACTAGTATTCCTAGGTCATACTTTAGCTTATCCTACTATGTGGAAATGCTACTGCTGATCTATGAATTAGCCATTATCTCAAATTATTTTATCTAGTTTTTTATGTACACTGTCTCCCACAAGCAGGGTCTCATGCTTCAGAGAGAGAGAGAGATAAGTGGCAAGCCTTAGACCTTGAGATAATCAGACGGATAGTGATGTCTTGAGAATGGCAGAGTAAGGTGTCTGAATACTAGGTCCGCTGATTCAAACTACCATCGCCTGGTAAACACTGACAGAATCAGCTCTGTTTTTGGAATCTTGATATTTTGCTTTTGCACCTTTGGGATAATTGTGGACTCTACAAAAGCAAAATATTAACGTTAAGGCACAGTCCTGGGTAATCTGGCTTGGTATTGAAGTAACACAACTCAGAGCTACTCTGCACAAA
>NW_022296468.1:0-789 GCF_002776525.5 Piliocolobus tephrosceles
CACTATTTAACTTCCCATTTTCACTACTTAACTTCCCATTTTCACTACTTAACTTGCCATTCTCGTTTTTTAGTTTATCATTTTCGTTTTTTAGCTTCTCGTTATCGCCATTCAACCGGTTATTATAATTTTTTAATTCGTCATTAGTTTGTTTTAAATTAGTAGTTTCATTTTCCAAAGTAGTGATATTTTTTTGAAGTTTATCCACTACATTTTTAAAATTATCACGTTCTGTTTCTGTAATTTCTTTTTCCTTTCTTAAATTATTATTGTCATTATTAAGTCGATTGATTTCATTACTTAAGTGTACTAATAATGTATCAATTTCTTTTTTATTTAGTCCTTCTATTTCTTCCAGACGTAAACCACTACTGCTTGTTTTTTGTGTATCGTCTGTCATTTTTTTTAGTTTATTATCAATCGTTTTATATATTTTTTGTATTTCTTCTACATTTTTACTGTTAGACAAAGGTAACGCATTTAAATATCTATGATTATCTTTTATATATAAATCCTTTTTTTTTGTACTTGCATGTAATTTTTTTTTTTTATTCGCATATAAATTTTTTTTTGTATTATATAAATTTTTTTTTGTATCCACATGTACATTTTTGTTTGTATTCACATTTATATTTTTTTTTTTTTCGATTGCATTTTCTCTTATCTCACTGGATGTAGTTTCATTAACGTCTTTGGCCGCATTTTCCCCCACATCTTCGACTACATTTTTTCCCGCATCTTTGACTACATTTTTTCCCGCATCTTTGACTACATTTTTTCCCGCATCTT
>NW_022296468.1:889-4347 GCF_002776525.5 Piliocolobus tephrosceles
TGCATCTATTTCTTCCGTTATTATATTTTCATTAACATTTTTTTCCAAATTTTTAATTTTTTTAATAAAATTATGTAACACATTTTCTATTTTAGTGACATGTGCATTTTGTTGACAAGAAAAAGTTTGATTTTCTGCGCAGTAAATTAAAGATTTATCATATTTATCACTCGTTAGGTTATTCGATATATTATTGTAAATATTATTATCACCACTTCTTTTTTCCCCAATACTGCTATTACCACTGCTATAATCACTGCTATTTCTACTATCACTCTTACTGTTAATATTATTACAATTTTCACATTCATATAAACTATATACACTACTTTTGTCAGAACTGTCACTTTTTATATTAGACATAATATTATTGAGATCTACGTTTGCCTTTTCCACATCTTTAGGACTAGGCTGGCAATACACATAATTATCTTTTATATGTTTATGTTCACATGTATCGTTTACATTTTGAAGAGTTTCCTTTTCTTCGTTATTTATCATCGTTGAACAAATTGTTTGTATATTTCTATTACCATTATTATTATCATTATTGTTATCATTATTATTATCATTATATGATCCATTTTGTTTTGTTAAATTTTCTTTTTCATTTTTATCATCTGTACAAATATTTTGAATAATACTATTCATACACTTTTCCTCATTCTCTTTTTTATATTCTTTTTCTTTACACTTCTTTTGATCATTTAAAAAGACATCCGACATAACAAAGTCAGAATTTTTTTTTTTAGACCCATTGTAGTCACACCCCTTTTCTTTTTTATCATCATATTTGGACTCTTCTTTTTGTCCATTAAAGTTTTTTCTTTTTATTAAATTTTTTATGCTATTTAATATATTTTTTTTTTTTTTTTTTTTTTTTTTTTTTTCTTCTTCATTAATATTTTCCTCAAAACTGTTTTTTAACGACTCTGCTTTTACATTAGGTAAAATAAGTTTTTCTTTTTTTAGTTGACGATTTAAATTTGTGCTATAATTATTATTTTCATCATTATGTTTGTTCTTGTCATAATGATCAGCGTTCATTTCATTACTCACCCCCTTTCCTTTTTTTTGTTCACTGTCTTTCTTAGTAGGACTAGTACCTTTTATTTGTTTATTTGTACTGTCATAGGTTTTATATTGAAAAGTCTTTTGCATATGTTGCTTTTTTTGAACTATTTTTTTTTTTATGTCCATAGCATTACTCATAGCATTACTCATATTATAACTCCAGTCTTTATGAAACGTTTTTTCGTCTTTCTTTTTATTTTCACTATGCATACGTGATTGACATTTTTTTTCGTTGTATGATGAACTTAATTGTTTAATTGGATAATAGAATTGCCTTGTGTTTGTTTTTACAGCTGCATTTTCGCTATTACTTAATTTTGTACTTCCTTGTTTTTTTACAGCTACTTTTTTATTAACATTATTATTCGATACATTTCTATTTTTACTGTCTAATTTGGATAATTTATATTGTCCTTCATTTTTACCTCTTTCTTTATGTAGCTCATTTGAACGCTTATTACTATTTGTAGAAGAAAAATAATTAAACACATTTTTGTTTATATTGTTATTACAAGTGTTGACATGTTTATGTTTATTTGTTGGACTTTTCATTGTGTTTGTATCTAAACCGATGTTATGTGACTCTAAATGTTTATCAACTGTGTCTGACACATTACTCGTACCATTCATCGTATCCATTTTTAAATCACAACTTATTTCATTTTTACTACTACTATATTTCACGTTTTTATCTGCCGTGTGATTATTCATGTTATCGACATCTTCTCTTACGGCGTTGTTACCTTTTCTTACACTACTGTCACTATTATCTTTACTACATTCTGTCATTGTATTATAGTAATTTGCGTCAACTAATTTATCTGATATATCTACAAAGTAATTACTATCATGTGAATCATTCAAATTATTAAATGTATCTTCGTTTGTAAGACCAAAGTTTGTATTCTGTATTTCATTAAATTCATTATTTATTTTTTTATCTATATTATAATTATTATTATCTTTATTCATAATATACCCATTTGTTTCATGTCCATTCCATTGCTCGTTACAGACTTCTAAATCTTCAAAACTTTCCAGATGTATAATGGACGAATTATCGTCAGGTTCACTATTTAAGCTATTATTTAATAAAATACGTGAAAGATTTGATATGTCTGCTTGTTTATATGTACCTGTATGCTCACACCCATATGTGTACCCACCTTTTTCACTATCGTGTGATAATACTGATGTCTGCTTAAAATAACTACTTTGTTTTGTATTCTTTTTCATATCCTCTGTCATACTCTTTCCAGTAATACAATTACCACTATTTTTAGCATAATCAGAAATAATAGTATTATCTGATAATCTAACAATATTTTTATGTTTACCGTTAGATATACCTATGGAATCAATTAAGGGGTCTTTCGATAGAGATGAATTACTATTACATTGTGACCCTAACGAGTCTTTTATACTCTCCTCACTTAACAATGAGTCTTTATATGTATACGATAATAAATTATGAGCACCTAAACAGTTAATAACGTTTTCTGTATTATTATTAAATGCATCAAGTTTACTGTTACTGCTTATCAATTCAATATCATCTGGTATATTTGGTAAACATTTCAAAGTATTAGATTCTAATGAGTTAGATAATGATTCATACAAATATTCATTCGAGTTGAAACTGTTACGATTGGTACTGTATTCTTCTGTATGTTTTGTATCGTTTTTTGTATTCCCTGTTTGGATGTATTCTGTTTCAGCATTTTTTCCATTGGGCATACAGTTCCGTGATGCGATATGGCCTGCAATGTCATAGTTTTCACTGAAATACTTCTCATCACTTCTTTCTACTTGTCCAGAAACATGTACAGAGTCATTACTCGGAATTTTTTTTTCATTTTCATTTAATTTTACCTGTCCCGTATAACCCCACATGACATTGTCAGCCGTATTTTTTTCTAATTCTTTACTACCATTACTATCATTATTGTTAGAAACATTATTATTATCATTATCATTGTCACTATTATTATTATCACTCTCATTAGTTTTATCATTATCACTCTCATTTGTAAAAGTATAATCTTTATATATTATGTAATCGTTAGTAACACCGTAATTAGTATTTTGTGTATTTGAATCAACATGCTTTGTGTATTCTTTGTTTTCATTGTTTAAGTTAGATTCAGTGTTATATCCACAAGAAGTTATATGGTCGATTTCGTTTGACACGTGTGACGATTCTTTCATATTACTTTCTGAATAACATGGGTTCATTTTATTTGTCAGGCCCCATGAGTATATATTGTTGTCATCTTTCAACGATCCGTAATTGTTTTTGTTGTTTTTGTTGTTTTTGTTGTTTTTGTTGTTATTTAGTTGTTCATGCTTTTGTTCATGCTTTTGTTCATGCTTTTGTTCATGCT
>NW_022296471.1:0-517 GCF_002776525.5 Piliocolobus tephrosceles
TGTGTGATGTTCCCCTTCCCGAGTCCAAGTGAGCTCATTGTTCAGTTCCCACCTATGAGTGAGAACATGCGGTGTTTGGTTTTCTCTTCTTGTGATAGTTTGCTAAGAATGATGGTTTCCAGCTGCATCCATGTCCCTACAAAGGATGCAAACTCATCGTTTTTTATGGCTGCATAGTATTCCATGGTGTATATGTGCCACATTTTCTTAATCCAGTCTGTCACTGATGGACATTTGGGTTGATTCCAAGTCTTTGCTATTGTGAATAGTGCCGCAATAAACATACGTGTGCATGTGTCTTTATAGCAGCATGATTTATAATCCTTTGGGTATATACCCAGTAGTGGGATGCCTGGGTCATATGGTACATCTAGTTCTAGATCCTTGAGGAATTGCCATACTGTTTTCCATAATGGTTGAACTAGTTTACAATCCCACCAACAGTGTAAAAGTGTTCCTATTTCTCCACATCCTCTCCAACACCTGTTGTTTCCTGACTTTTTTTTTTTTTTTTTTT
>NW_022296471.1:617-1093 GCF_002776525.5 Piliocolobus tephrosceles
CAAGTCTTTGCTATTGTGAATAGTGCCGCAATAAACATACGTGTGCATGTGTCTTTGTAGTAGCATAATTTATAATCCTTTGGGTATATACCCAGTAGTGGGATGGCTGGGTCATATGGTACATCTAGTTCTAGATCCTTGAGGAATCACCATACTGTTTTCCATAATGGTTGAACTAGTTTACAATCCCACCAACAGTGTAAAAGTGTTCCTATTTCTCCACATCCTCTCCAACACCTGTTGTTTCCTGATTTTTTAATGATTGCCATTCTAACTGGTGTGAGATGGTATCTCATTGTGGTTTTGATTTGCATTTCTCTGATGGCCAGTGATGATGAGCATTTTTTCATGTGTCTGTTGGCTGTATGAATGTCTTCTTTTGAGAAATGTCTGTTCATATCCTTTGCCCACTTTTTGATGGGGTTGTTTGTTTTTTTCTTGTATATTTGTTTGAGTTCTTTGTAGATTCTGGAAAT
>NW_022296472.1:0-353 GCF_002776525.5 Piliocolobus tephrosceles
AGCCATAAGTAGAAAGCTGAAACTGGATCCTTTCCTTACTCCTTATACGAAGATTAATTCAAGATGGATTAGAGACTTAAATGTTAGACCTAATACCATAAAAACCCTAGAAGAAAATCTAGGTAGTACCATTCAGGACATAGGCATGGGCAAGGACTTCATGTCTAAAACACCAAAAGCAACGGCAGCAAAAGCCAAAATTGACAAATGGGATCTAATTAAACTAAAGAGCTTCTGCACAGCAAAAGAAACTACCATCAGAGTGAACAGGCAACCTACAGAATGGGAGAAAATTTTTGCAATCTACTCATCTGACAAAGGGCTAATTTCCAGAATCTACAAAGAACTCAAAC
>NW_022296472.1:453-1055 GCF_002776525.5 Piliocolobus tephrosceles
AAAACAAACAACCCCATCAAAAAGTGGGGAAAGGATATGAACAGACATTTCTCAAAAGAAGACATTCATACAGCCAACAGACACATGAAAAAATGCTCATCATCACTGGCCATCAGAGAAATGCAAATCAAAACCACAATGAGATACCATCTCACACCAGTTAGAATGGCAATCATTAAAAAATCAGGAAACAACAGGTGTTGGAGAGGATGTGGAGAAATAGGAACACTTTTACACTGTTGGTGGGATTGTAAACTAGTTCAACCATTATGGAAAACAGTATGGCAATTCCTCAAGGATCTAGAACTAGATGTACCATATGACCCAGCCATCCCACTACTGGGTATATACCCAAAGGATTATAAATTATTCTACTACAAAGACACATGCACACGTATGTTTATTGCGGCACTATTCACAATAGCAAAGACTTGCAATCAACCCAAATGTCCATCAGTGACAGACCGGATTAAGAAAATGTGGCACATATACACCATGGAATACTATGCAGCCATAAAAAAGGATGAGTTTGCGCCCTTTGTAGGGACATGGATTCAGCTGGAAACCATCATTCTTAGCAAACTATCACAAGAAGAGAAAAC
>NW_022296473.1:0-856 GCF_002776525.5 Piliocolobus tephrosceles
TGCTTGGTAGATCTTCCTCCATCCCTTTATTTTGAGCCTATGTATGTTTCTGCATGTGAGATGGGTCTCCTGAATATGGCAGAGTGATGGGTCTTGACTCTTTATCCAGTTTGCCAGTCTGTGTCTTTTAATTGGAACATTTAGTCCATTAACTTTTAAGGTTAATATTGTTATGTGTAAACTTGATCCTGCCATTATGATATTACGTGGTTATTTTGCTCGTTAGTTGATGCAGTTTCTTCCTAGCCTCGATGGTCTTTACATTTTGGCATGTTTTTGCAATGGCTGGTACCGGTTGTTCCTTTCCAGGTTTAGGGCTTCCTTCAGGGTCTCTTGTAAGGCAGGCCTGGTGGTGGCAAAATCTCTAAGCATTTGCTTATCTGTAAAGGATTTTATTTCTCCTTCACTTATGAAACTTAGTTTGGCTGGATATGAAATTCTGGGTTTAAAATTCTTTCCTTTAAGAACGTTGAATATTGGCCCCCACTCTCTTCTAGCTTGTAGAGTTTCTGCTGAGAGATCTGCTGTTAGTCTGATGGGCTTCCCTTTGTGGGTAACCCGACCTTTCTCTCTGGCTGCCCTTAAGATATTTTCCTTCATTTCAACTTTGGTGAATCTGGCAATTATGTGTCTTGGAGTTGCTCTTCTGGAGGAGTATCTTTGTGGCGTTCTTTGTATTTCTTGAATTTGAATTTTGGCCTGTCCTACTAGGTTGGGGAAGTTCTCCTGGATGATATCCTGAAGAGTGTTTTCCAACTTGATTCCATTTTCCCCCTCACTTTCAGGCACCCCAATCAGACGTAGATTTGTTTTTTTTTTACATAATCCCATACTTCTTGCAGGCTTTGTTCATTTC
>NW_022296473.1:956-2858 GCF_002776525.5 Piliocolobus tephrosceles
ACATAATCCCATACTTCTTGCAGGCTTTGTTCATTTCTTTTTCTTCTTTTTTCTTTTGGTTTCTCTTCTCACTTCATTTCATTCCTTTGATCCTCAATCGCTGATACTCTTTCTTCCAGTTGATCAAGTCGGTTACTGAAGCTTGTGCATTTGTCACGTATTTCTCGTTTCATGGTTTTCATCTCTGTCATTTCATTTATGACCTTCTCTGCATTAATTAATCTAGCTGTCACTTCTTCCACTCTTTTTTCAAGATTTTGAATTTATTTGCGCTGGGTACGTAATTCCTCCTTTAGCTCTGAGAAGTTAGATGGACTGAAGCCTTCTTCTCTCATCTCGTCAAAGTCATTCTCTGACCAGCTTTGATCCATTGCTGGCGATGAGCTGCGCTCCTTTGCAGGGAGAGATGCGCTCTTATTTTTTGAATTTCCAGCTTTTCTGCCCTGATTCATCCCCATCTTTGTGGTTTTATCTGTCTCTGGTCTTTGATGATGGTGACGTACTGATGGGGTTTTGGTATAGGTGTCCTTCCTGTTTGATAGTTTTCCTTCTGACAGTCAGGGCCCTCAGCTCTAGGTCTGTTGGAGATTGCTTGAGGTCCACTCCAGACCCTGTTTTTCTGGGTATCAGCAGCAGAGGTTGCAGAAGATAGAATATTGCTGAACAGCGAGTGTACCTGTCTGATTCTTACTTTGGAAGCTTCCTCTCAGGGGTGTACTCCACCATGTGAGGTGTGGGGTGTCAGACTGCCCCTAGTGGGGGATGTCTCCCAGTTAGGCTACTCAGGGGTCAGGGACCCGCTTGAGCAGACAGTCTGTCCGTTCTCAGATCTCAACCTCCGTGTTGGGAGATCCACTGCTCTCTTCAAAGCTGTCAGACAGAGTCGTTTGCATCTGCAGAGGTTCTGCTTTTTTGTTGTTGTTATTTAGCTGTGCCCTGTCCCCAGAGGTAGAGTCTACAGAGACAGGCAGGTTTCCTTGAACTGCTGTGAGCTCCACCCAGTTAGAGTTTCCCAGTGGCTTTGTTTACCTACTTAAGCCTCAGCAATGGTGGGTGCCCCTCCCCCAGCCTCACTGCTGCCTTGTGGTTAGATCGCAGACTGCTGTGCTAGCAATGAGGAAGGCTCCGTGGGTGTGGGACCCTCACGGCCAGGTGTGGGATATATTCTCCTGGTGTGTCCGTTTGCTTAAAGCGCAGTATTGGGGTGGGAGTTACCCAATTTTCCAAGTGTTGTGTGTCTCAGTTCCCCTGGCTAGGAAAAGGGATTCCCTTCCCCCTTGCACTTCCCAGGTGAGGCGATGCCTCACCCTGCTTCAGCTCTTGCTGGTCGGGCTGCAGCAGCTGACCAGCACCGCTTTTCCGGCACTCCTTAGTGAGATGACCCCAGTACCTCAGTTGAAAATGCAGAAATCACCGGTGTTCTGTGTTGCTCGCGCTGGGAGTTGGAGACTGAAGCTGTTCTTATTCGGCCATCTTGCTCTGCCCCTCCTTCATTATTATTTTATACTTTTCCTTGTAGAGACCTGTTATGTTCTTGGTTAAGTTTATTTCTAGGTATATATTTTTGTAGCTATTATGAATGAAATTGCTTTCTCAATTTCCTTTTCATATAATTCACTTTGGTGTATAGAAATGTTGGCTTTGTATCCTGAAACTTATCTAAATTTGTTTATTCTAATAGTTTTTTTGCTGGAATTTTTAGGGTGTCCTATTTGTACAATCATGTCATATGCAAACAGGGACAACTTCCTCCTTTCCAATTTCTATGCACTTTTATTCTTTATTTTGCCAGATTACTCTGATTAAGGCTTCTATTACTGTGTTGAATAAAGATAATGAAAATGGGCATCTTTGACCTGTTCTAGAAAAAGTTTTCAACTTTTACCCATTCAGAGAGCTGTG
>NW_022296474.1:0-733 GCF_002776525.5 Piliocolobus tephrosceles
AAACTTGACATACATTCAGTGACTAGTGACGATCAGAACAGCCGTCTTAACGATCATAAAAAAGGAAGTTACAAAGGCTATGATCGAAACGGAAAAAACGGAAAAATTGGTAAGAGTAATGACAAGAAAAATAACAGAAAGAAACGAAAAGACGAATATAAAAAATATAGTAAAATTAGTAATATTAGTTTATCAAGTTTTTATGAAGAGAATAGCAGTTATAATCGTGATACGAGTGTGACATTGAAGCGCGCAGAAAACAAAAAAAATGATAAAAAAAGAAAAATGACGCATGAATATGCAGGAAATGAAGTGGCAGGAATAGATGATGATAATAATAATAATAATAACAATAATAATAATAATAATAATAGCAATATTAACAACAACATTAGTAACAATAATGATAGTAAAAACAAAAAAGAAAAAAGTGAGTATTATAAAAATAATAATAATAATATTAACAATAAGCATTCTGCAGATTCTTATTCTATTAGCTTAAGTAGTGATGATTCATATGAAAAAAAAAAAAATAAAATAAATAATAAAAAAAAAAAAAAAAATGAAAAATATGATAATTATAAAAAAACATTTAATTTATCATCCGTAGATTCTTTTTCATTAACGTCTGATGAAGACAGTGAAAATTCTAACTATGGTCATCACAAATACGATAGTAAAAAAAACAAAAAAAAACAAAGAACATTAGATAATGATAGCAAGAAAACAGATT
>NW_022296474.1:833-2687 GCF_002776525.5 Piliocolobus tephrosceles
AGGTAGAGACAAAAAAGTAGAAGAGAAAAATATAAGTCGAGAAAAAGTAAAAAAAAATAAAGATAAAAAAAAATACAAGTTGTATAGTAGTACAGATACACGCAGGAGTTCATCAAGTTTATCAAATTTTAGCTTAAATTCTTATGTAAAAAAAAAACAATCACGGAAAAGAAAAAAAAAAAAATTTAGTAGTGATTCTTCTATTTCAATTAGCACTATTTATGACGATAGACGTGAATATGGTACTCATAGGAGGAGCGTATCCAAGGAAAGAAGAAAAAAAAAAAGAAAAAAAAGTGACCACAACAGAGAATATAATAATAAGTACGACCATGATAAGTACGAATATAAAAATGAACAGCATAAACATTATCGAGGAAGCCATCACGATGCATATTGGGATCATCGTTACCATCCAGATAACTATAAAGATGAAGAAAGAAAAAAAAAAAAAATAAATTATAAAAAAAATGACTTAATATTAGAAAGAAACGAATCAAAGAAAAATAAGTTATATAGTTATAATGATTATAAACATAGACACAATAATTATCATACTAGTACATATTTTTATAAAAATCAAAATTTATATGATTATAATAATAACGGTAGTACTGGTGTTCATGTTAGTCATGATTTTAGCCGTAACCGAAGCCGAAGCCACAGTCTAAGTCATACCAATTTTAAACAAAACCGAATATTATATCCTCATAAATTCCAATCGATAGAAGAAACTAATGGAGTAATTGATAGAGAAAGATCATGTCCTTTTTTACTTCGACTGTTTTATAAAAAAAATAAGGAATATACAAATGTTGATGATATAAATTTTGATTCAAATGACGTGCATAATAATGAGTTACAAATATATGCATGGGTCGACATTACTATGAGAGAAATTGTAACCTTAGTGAAAGACTTTTACGAAGAAAGTAGGAATAGAAATGCTAATTGGATTTTTAAGCTATACTCAAACCAAACAAAGCAGTTAATATTTTTATCAAAAATACATAGTACAAGACACAATTATAGAGAAGATTATAAAACCTTACTTTCATTAAACTACGAAATCGGGGACATTGTTTTGTTATCAATTATGTTTGACGAATAAGTGTATACACATACACACATGCACCTGTTTTTATACATATGTATATACTGAATGCGTCTATAAGCGACCTTTTTTATTTTTATTAATATGTCAGTTATGTTGGTAAATTTAAAAAAAAAAAAAAAAAAAAAAAAAAAAAATGACATATATTTCTTGCCTTTTTTTATATTTTTTTCTTTTCTTCTATTTCTTATCTTTTGTTTGTCTGTTTTTCTGTTTATTTTTCTGTTTGTCTGTTTTCCTGTTTGTTTGTTTTTCTGTTTGTCTGTTTTTTTGTTTGTCTTTTTGTCTATTTTTTTTTTATAAGCTACAATTTTTCGGAATAACATATTAATTAATATGACAACATACGCGTTTATACACGTATATGTATATATACCGATTAAGCCAAATTTGTTCACTTTTTTTTTTTTTTTTTTTTAATACAATTTTTGTTTCTATACAGTTTAAAACTAAACTCGTGTAGTTATTTTGTAAAAACACAAAGCGGTAGACACATCATGTGGGCAATGAAGGAAAAGAAGTTTGAAAATTATGAAAAATTGAATGAATAAATATATAAATAAAAGCGCAATTAATTAAATAAATAAATGAATAAAATTAATAAAAGTGAAGTTTTCATTTTAAGAAAAATTTGTTGGTTAGCAAAAAGCATTAAAATAGGGAAAAAAAAAAAAGAAAAAAAAAAGGTAACTATTAAAGTAGTGTAATAAAAACAATGAAGACAAAAAAAAAAAAAAAAA
>NW_022296476.1:0-1130 GCF_002776525.5 Piliocolobus tephrosceles
GCGGGGGCGCGCGACTCTGCGCCGCGCCGACCTGCGACTCAGCGGTTGCGTCGGCCTGCGCCGCGCCGGCTAGCGTCTCTGCGCCTGCGTCGCGTCGGCCTGCGACTCTGCGCATGCGCCGCGCGGGCGCGCGACTCTACGCCGAGGGGATCTGCGACTCTGCGGGTTAGCCGGCGTGCCCCGCGCCGGCGCGCCTCTCTGCGCCTGCGCCGCACCGCTCTGCGACTCTGCGCATGCGCCGCGCCGGCGCGCGACTCTGCGCCACGCCCACCTGCGACTCTACCGCTGCGCCGGCGTACCCCGCGACATCGCGCGTCTCTGCGCCTGCGCCGCGCCGGCCTGCGATCTGCGCATACGCCCCGCGGGCCGCGACTGTGCACCGCGCCGACCTGCGAATCTGCGGCTGCGCCGGGCTGCGCCGCGCTGGCTAGCGTCTCTGCGCCTGCGCCGCGCCGGCGTGAGACTCTGAGCTTGCGCCGAGCAGGCGCGCGACTCTGCACTACGCCCATCTGCGACTCTGCGGCTGCGCCGGCGTGCGCCGGGCCGGCTAGCGTCTCTGCGGCTGCGCCGCGCATGCCTGCGACTCTGCGCATGCGCCACGTGGGCGCGCGAGTCTGCGCCGCGCTGACCTGCGACTCTGCGGCTGCGACGGCCTGCGCTGGGACGGCTAGCGTCTCTGCGCCTGCGCCGCGCCGGCCTGTGACTCTGCACTTGCGCCGCGCGGGCGTGCGACTCTGCGCCTGCAGCGGATTATAACTGATCAAAACACACCAGACCGGATCCAACTGGATGAGACCAGAACAGACCAGATCAAATCGGGTCAAAACAGACCAAACTGGATAAAACCAGACCAGACCGGATCAAACCAGAGACAACCAGATTAAACTATTCAATAAGAGATCAAACCGGGTTAGGGTTAGGGTTATTAGGGGTAGGAGTAGGGTTAGGGTTAGGGTTAGGGTTAGGGTTAGGGTTAGGTTAGGGTTAGGGTTAGGGTTAGGGTTGTTAGGGTTAGGGTTAGGGTTAGGGTTAGGGTTAGGGTTAGGGTTAGGGTTAGGGTTAGGGTTAGGGTTAGGGTTAGGGTTAGAGGGTTAGGGTTAGGGTTAGGGTTAGGGTTAGGGTTAGGGTTA
>NW_022296482.1:160-1839 GCF_002776525.5 Piliocolobus tephrosceles
AGTGTTCCTATTTCTCCACATCCTCTCCAACACCTGTTGTTTCCTGATTTTTTAATGATTGCCATTCTAACTGGTGTGAGATGGTATCTCATTGTGGTTTTGATTTGCATTTCTCTGATGGCGAGTGATGATGAGCATTTTTTCATGTGTCTGTTGGCTGTATGAATGTCTCCTTTTGAGAAATGTCTGTTCATATCCTTTGCTCACTTTTGGATGGGGTTGTTTGGTTTTTTCTTGTATATTTGTTTGAGTTCTTTGTAGATTCTGGAAATTAGCCCTTTGTCAGATGAGTAGATTGCAAAAATTTTCTCCCATTCTGTAGGTTGCCTGTTCACTCTGATGGTAGTTTCTTTTGCTGTGCAGAAGCTCTTTAGTTTAATGAGATCCCATTTGTCAATTTTGGCTTTTGCTGCCGTTGCTTCTGGTGTTTTAGACATGAAGTCCTTGCCCATGCCTATGTCCTGAATGGTACTACCTAGATTTTCCTCTAGGGTTTTTATGGTATTAGGTCTAACATTTAAGTCTCTAATCCATCTTGAATTAATCTTCGTATAAGGAGTAAGGAAAGGATCCAGTTTCAGCTTTCTACTTATGGCTAGCCAATTTTCCCAGCACCATTGATTAAATAGGGAATCCTTTCCCCATTTCTTGTTTTTGTCAGGTTTGTCAAAGATCAGATGCTTGTAGATGTGTGGCATTATTTCTGAGGACTCCGTTCTGTTCCATTGGTCTATATCTCTGTTTTGGTACCAGTACCATGCTGTTTTGGTTACTGTAGCCTTGTAGTATAGTTTGAAGTCAGGTAGCGTGACGCCTCCGGCTTTGTCCTTTTGACTTAGGATTGTCTTGGCAATGCGGGCTCTTTTTTGGTTCCATATGAACTTTAAAGCCATTTTTTCCAATTCGGTGAAGAAACTCATTGGTAACTTGATGGGGATGGCATTGAATCTATAAATAACCTTGGGCAGTATGGCCATTTTCACAATATTGATTCTTCCTATCCATGAGCATGGTATGTTCTTCCATTTGTTTGTGTCCTCTTTGATTTCACTGAGCAGTGGTTTGTAGTTCTCCTTGAAGAGGTCCTTTACATCCCTTGTAAGTTGGATTCCTAGGTATTTGATTCTCTTTGAAGCAATTGTGAATGTAAGTTCATTCCTGATTTGGCTCTCTGCTTGTCTGTTACTGGTGTATAAGAATGCTTGTGATTTTTGCACATTAATTTTGTATCCTGAGACTTTGCTGAAGTTGCTTATCAGCTTAAGGAGATTTTGGGCTGAGATAATGGGGTTTTCTAAATATACAATCATGTCATCTGCAAACAGGGACAATTTGACTTCTTCTTTTCCTAACTGAATACCCTTGATTTCTTTCTCTTGCCTGATTGCCCTAGCCAGAACTTCCAACACTATGTTGAATAGGAGTGGTGAGAGAGGGCATCCCTGTCTTGTGCCAGTTTTCAAAGGGAATTTTTCCAGTTTTTGCCCATTCAGTATGATATTAGCTGTGGGTTTGTCATAAATAGCTCTTATTACTTTGAGGTACGTTCCATCAATACCGAATTTGTTGAGCGTTTTTAGCATGAAGGGCTGTTGAATTTTGTCAAAAGCCTTTTCTGCATCTATTGAGATGATCATGTGGTTCTTGTCTTTGGTTCTGTTGATATGCTGGATTACGTT
>NW_022296483.1:0-1485 GCF_002776525.5 Piliocolobus tephrosceles
TGAGGACAACTAAAAGGAGATTTAATGATCTCATCAAATTATATTACACAACCTTTCAAAGAAAGCCTGGTTGAATTAAGAGGTTTCTTTATGTTCATGCCCAAAATGCCAAATTCCAACAGCCCACACAATTTCTTTGAAGTATTTTTCTCATAAGTTTGTTTGATGGACAGCTTAAAGCTCCATTTCCATCCTAGCAAGTGGCAGACAAAAAGTCAGATAGTAAATCATATTTTAATAAAAACGATTTTATTAAGTGTAAGATATGATCCATTAAATTAATCTTGTTAAGTATAAGACCAAAATGAGCACTTAATGGGGTGCAAACATCACAGAGAATCAAAACACACACTAGAAACCATACTTGAGAAGCAGAGATGAGTGAATGTTTGGTCATCAATATCCATGCTAGGCTTAATCTTGTGGTTATTCCGCCACATCCCTCTTTTTCACCAGAAGTCAGAGAGTAGCAAGCCTCATTGTATGTTGGATATTAGCAAGCACATATCATTTTGCTTCTGGTATTCTTTGTTTTCTTCCAATCCTCGGGGCCTTTCTTGATATACGGTTTATTATAGCATTGTGAATGACTGACCCTTCATAAAGACATTTTCCTTGGCAGAAGGCTATTTGAAATTCATTGTTTTTACAAGATAAGATTTCTGGAAGTTCCAAGCTATGTAAATAGGTTTGGAGGAGCATTCTCTTAAACTACAGAAACCATTACTACTATTGAGCAGATGAGCTTATCAGATTCCTTAGTAGTCAACCAAAACGCAGGTGGAATTTTCTTTTCCTTTTCTCTTTTCTTTTCTTTTCTTTTTTGAGACGGAGTCTTGCTGTATCACCAGGCTGAAGTGCAGTGGCGTGATCTCACCTCACTGCAACCTCCGCCTCCCGGGTTCAAGCAATTCTCCTGCCTCAGCCTCCTAAGTAGCAGGGACTACAGGCACACGCCACCATGCCCAGCTAATTTTTGTATTTTGAGTAGACATGGGGTTTCACTGTGTTAGCCAGGATGGTCTCAATCTCCTGACCTCGTGATCTGCCCACCTCAGCCTCCCAAAGTGCTGGGATTACAGAATTCAAGATGGATTAGAGACTTAAATGGTACACCTAAAACCTTAAAAACCCTAGAAGAAAACCTAGGGATTACCATTCAGGACATAGGCATGGGCAAGGACTTCATGTCTAAAACACCAAAAGCAACGGCAGCAAAAGCCAAAATTGACAAATGGGATCTAATTAAACTAACGAGCTTCTGCACAGCAAAAGAAACTAACATCAGAGTGAACAGGTAACCTACAGAATGGGAGAAAATTTTTGCAATCTACTCATCTGACAAGGGTCTAATATCCAGAACCTATAAAGAACTCAAACAAATTTACAAGAAAAAAACAACCCCTTGAAAAAGTGGGCAAAGGATATGAACAGACACTTCTCAAAAGAAGACATTCATACAGCCAACAGACACATGAAAAAATG
>NW_022296483.1:1585-2393 GCF_002776525.5 Piliocolobus tephrosceles
TACTGGGTATATACCCAAAGGATTATAAATCATGCTGAAATAAAGACGCATGCACATGTATGTTTATTGCGGCAGTATTCACAATAGCAAAGAGTTGGAATCAACCCAAATGTCCATCTGTGACAGACTGGATGAAGAAAATGTGGCATATATACACCATGGAATACTATGCAGCCATAAAAAAGGATGAGTTTGTGTCCTTTGTAGAGACATGGATGCAGCTGGAAACCATCATTCTCAGCAAACTATCACCAGAACAGAAAACCAAATACCGCATGTTCTCACTTATAGGTGGGAATTGAACAATGAGATCACTTGGACACAGGAAGGGGAACATCACACACTGGGTCCTATTGTGGGGAGGGAGGAGGGGGGAGGGATAGCATTAGGAGATTTACCTAATGTAAATTATGAGTTAATGGGTGCAGCATACCAACATGGCACATGTATACATATGTAACAAACCTGCACGTTATATACATGTACCCTAGAACTTAAAGTATAAAAAAAAAGGACACAGTAATTGTTACTGAATATAGACAAAGGATAATGGTGTCAATCACTGAATTATAAATGGTGAAGGAACAAATCTCTGATGCAGAAATATTTTAAATTAATTATGTACATACTGTAGTCTAGAAGATAGGAAGCATAACTCCTCATCTGTTAGGTGTGGCCTGTGCATTTCAGAGTACAGCATAGAAGAGAAATAAAAGAGTAATTTTACAGTGGAGAAATCTGGCAAGTACTACTTCAGCCATGTGATCCAGGTCAACATCAATACTCATAATCCATATTGATAGCATGT
>NW_022296484.1:0-590 GCF_002776525.5 Piliocolobus tephrosceles
AGAACTGCTTGAACCCGGGAGGCAGAGGTTGCAGTGAGCTGAGATCGAGCCCCTGCACTCCAGCCTGGGTGACAGAATGAAACCATGCATCAAAAAAAAAAAAAATTGCCATGAGAGAATGAATATCGAAATCAATAACGGTGGAGATTCTGGAGAGGGAAGCTCAGGTACAGACCTCGGCTCTACTCTAGTGTACCTGTGAACTGGAGCCGGTTTCTCTTCCTCTGGCGTGTTTCCTCACCAGAGGAATAGGGATCAAAATGGTCCACAACTCACGTACTTTTTTTGTAGATTAGATGAATCAGTTCTAGCAAAATATTTACTTCAGAATCCAGCATGGAGCAAGCACTCAATAAATAATGGTATACTTGCTTTGATAAATATTTTTATTAACCCCTTAGGAAGGGACAACTTATTATGTACATAAAAGTTTAGAGGTGGCTGGGCGCAGAGACTCACACCTGTAATCCCAGTACTTTGGGAGGCTGAGGCAGGTGGATCACCTGAGGTCGGGAGTTCAAAACCAGCCTGGCCAACATGGTGAAACCTTGTCTGTACTAAAAATACAAAAAAAAAAAAAAAAAAAAAAA
>NW_022296484.1:690-1105 GCF_002776525.5 Piliocolobus tephrosceles
AAAAAAAAAAAAAAAAAAAGAGGTTTAGAGGGGAAGAATATACACAGTCAGTAAACTTATGGGAAAAAAAAAATAAAACACAACAAAACTTCAACTTCATTGATATTTAAAGTGATGAAATTTCCAACAATTAGAGAAGTCTCATTTTGCTTATTAGATTGGTGAAAATTAAACAATACCAACTACTGCTGAGAGTTTTCATTTGACCCTAAATCGCTACAAACTTTTTAAAGGCAATTATTACAAAAATAACTCTAAAAGTAAGAGGCATGCCGCATCCATATCAGTGGCAGAGATATTTTGCCTTAGGACCAGCCCCCTGGGCTACCTGCTCTTTGCTTTGTCAGGAGGCTTACATTGTGTTTGTCCAAGGCTCATGTTTTCTTTTCTTTCTTTCTTTTTTTTTTTTTTTTTT
>NW_022296487.1:0-1827 GCF_002776525.5 Piliocolobus tephrosceles
AGTTGTCAAACAAACTAGGATGTAACAATGTGTAGTCTGGATCTACCTCTTCGAAATCCTCACTACTACAACGAACAGTTGCAGTGTTAACCTGCTTTAACCTATCTTGATTATTTTTATAAGGTTCTTGTAATAAAGATGCATTATTATTATTATTGTTATTATTCTTAAAAATACTTCCAGCAAGTTCGTTTTTAAAATTTGCAAGATTGTATTTTGAATTTATTGAATCCCTTCGTAAAGGAGCACTACTACGACTCCTGATATTTTTAGTAACATCATCATTCGATTTATTACTACTATTAATACCCCCTACAACATGGTCAGATTTTTTATTTTCTAAAAAATTTAAAAATGAACAGTGTAATCTTTCATACTCTTTCCCTACATAAGTACTATGTCTACGTTTTGATTTAGTGGTAAATAAATTTTGTATTATTCCCTGATTATCTAACATACGTATTCTTTTTTTCTGTTCATAACAAATTGGTAGCTGTTCGTTATAATATGTAGAATCCACCATATTAGAGTCCATCATATTAGAATCCACCATATTAGAATCATCCAATTGATTATTATTATGTGTATTTTTTTTTTTTTTGTAATATTCATTATTACTACTATTTATATGGTTTCTACTATTATTATTGTTATTACTATCATTATAAATTGTTAATAACTTTTCTTTATTATGCTTAAATTCTTGATCGTGGTTAAAACTAGATAAAGTAGATTCGGTATTCAAATAGCTTACTGTGTTATTGTCTTTATAAGTATTCATACTATCATCTCCTCCTAATTTGTTTTTATTTTGAAAAAAGTTATCACTTTGTGTTGTATTACTTACATACGTTTCATTCAAGTTTTTATTAAAATATAATTTTGTTCCTTTCTCATTAATATTGTTGTTGTTACTGTTGCTGTTACTGTTGTTGTTACTGTTGCTGTTACTGTTGCTGTTACTGTTGTTGTCCCTTTCCTTTCCCTTCCCATCAGCATTACTACTTAACCCGTTTACTTTGTTTGATAAAACTAAATCTTTATCTTTTTCTTGATGTTCATTCTTCATATAATATGATTTACTATTGTTATCAAAATACATATGTCCATTTTGGTATGTGTGACCATGTTCCAAGCAACTATCTGTTTTATATTTATTTATCGTTTTATTTACTATAGACCTCAAATAAACACTTTTTTTAATACTTTCATCAATACTACCTCTCAACTGTCTTCTACTTTTTAATGGGGAATGTGTTTCTTTTTGAATACTTTCTTTAAGCGGTGAAACAAGTTTTCTTCTTTTAATAATTGAATTATTAAAATTATAATTAAAACATTCCTTGTTATTTCTAGGAACTACACGATTATAGTCATTTACACAAGGTAATATAGTTGAACTTCTTTTTTTGATAAAAATTTTACCAACATCATCATTTACCGAGCAAGGCGCACTGTATCTATTATTAATAGATTTATAGACACTTAAATTTAAATTATAAATGTAACTGTTTTCATTAAATGTATTTTTATTTTTGTATATTTTATTCTTTATGTTCCTATCAAGCTCAGCCTCGTTTTCTCTTGCCATTATGCAAATTCTATAATAATAACGTAGTATAATATGTGCTTTCTATATATTTGTAATAATAAAATTAAATGTCTGTACTGTTCTATATCTTTCTGTGCGTATGTTTATCCTTTTGTGTGTCTGTTTATCTTGTTGTATGTCTGTTTATCTTTTTGTGTGTTTGTTTATCTTTTTTTTTTGTGTGTGTGTGTGTGTGTGTGTGTGTCTGTCTATCTCTCTGCTTTTTTTGGTTTTTT
>NW_022296488.1:0-1434 GCF_002776525.5 Piliocolobus tephrosceles
GAAATGTAGCTGGGCACTTTTGGGGGTGTGCTAGGAGTGTGGCAGATGCCTCAGACTGGCATTTTCCCCTGATTCTGAATTCTCATGGCTCAGAGTCAGTCTCTAGGCTACTGACTGTGAAGATACAGGAAGTTGTTTTGTATGGCAAACTATGCCAAGGCATTTTTTTCACCAGGCAATTTATTTGGTTTGGACTGGAATAAATCTCTGATATTGGTTTCTTTGCCAATATTGTTAGGGAGTGGAGTCTGACTTGTTAACTTAGCCCGATTTGTAGTGCTTAGAATCTCATTGAGTGTGTGTTGAACTGAGCGGAAGTGTGAGAGCATCTTGGACAGTGGTTTGCAAACCTAGCTACATCTGGGGGTCTGTGAAAAAAGCATGAGTGCTTACTCCAGACCAGTTGAAATAGAATCTGCAAGAATAGAGCCTGGGCAGCTATAGTGCTGTTAAAAACCCCCAGGTGGTTCGGATATACCCTAAAGGTTGAGAACCACTGCTTCGCAGCGAATTGGAGGCCTGGATCATAGATGTGCCTTATGCTTTCACCAGCTTAGAATGGTTCTTGTGCTTTAGAACTGTGAAAAAAATGTTATGCAAACAAATGTGGAAATAGCCAAATGCCACATCCTGTTACTACCTGCCATGAAGTATATTTACCAGTTATTCACTCTATTCTGATCTCTACCCTTTCCACCATTTCTTCATGGAAGAATAGTTTGACAGTTGGTTATGCAGAACCAAAGTAAGTCTAGTTTGATTGGCGGGAGACGATTTTGGGTATGAAGTACTCTTTAGGCATTTATTGAACTCTTGTTTGTATCACCGCTGTGCTGGACAGTTTATAAATATTACTTCTTTAAGCAAGGCCTATGGAGTCAGGCTGTCTGGGTTTTGCTAACTAGCTGTGTCATTTGGGGCAAGTTTTTAAGCTTATATAAACCTGACTTTCATCTATGAAATGGGATGACAAGGGATCATTACCATCTCACAGGATCATGCAAATGTGTGTGTAAAGTGCTTAGTTTGGTGCCTAACACATAGCAACTACTCAGTAAAGTTATTATTACACCATCATCATCATATTTAAATGTAAATATTAAGAGTTAATAAATTTGTAAAAGGTACTATACCCTTACCCCTTGAACCAAAGACTACTTTAGTTTTAAGTGGTTGGGTTAATTTATCGCTTAAATATTGGCCTCTTGAATACCTTGAATTTCAATTGAACGTAGCCAGAGGATTTCATAATTGGACCATTGCCTCTGGAAGTTGGAGCTTTGTTTGGTTTCACTTCCTACACTAAGCATGTGGCTGTGTGCACCTTTATGGTGACTTCTGGTACTGGGGAATCAAAGCTTCATTTGCTTCTTTGGAGGAGATGATCTTATGCTATACGAAGCACTCAGACTTCATTAACTATGTACCATCCAG
>NW_022296488.1:1534-9569 GCF_002776525.5 Piliocolobus tephrosceles
ATAAATCCGTGGGTTGAGATTTAAGCTGTGTGGTATGAATGCTGCATTGGCAAACTTATTAAATCAATTTTCTTAATACAAGTTTAACATGTCTTAGTAACTGACTTAGTTCAGTAATCATTTACTGAGTGTCTTCTAGGCCAGATATTGGGAACAGAAAGGTAATAATATATGATTCCTGCCTCATGCACAGGAAGTCTAGTGCGATGGACAGACATGTGCCAATGGCTGCCATGGAATTTGGTGAGTATTAAGATAAAGGGGCACCCTGTGTGCCCTTGGAGCATAGAGCAGGGCTTGTGTTCTGGGAACATGGGCTCCATTTGAAAACACAATTTAAATTAATTTTCTTTCTTTTTTTTTTTTTTTTTGAGACAGAGTCTTGCTGTGTTGTCCAGGCTGGAGTACAGTGGTGTGATCTTGGCTCACTGCAACGTGCTACCCCCAGGTTGAAGCAATTCTCATGCTCCAGCCTCCCAAGTAGCTGGGATAACACTTGTGCGCCACCACGCCTGACTAATTTTTGCATTTTTAGTAGAGATGGAGTTTCATCATGCTGGCCGGGCTGGTCTTGAACTCCTGACATCAGGTGATCCTCCTGCCTCGGCCTTCCAAAATTCTGGGATTATAGGCATGTATGTGTTCATCCTTTTAAATATTTGTGGGTAGCACTTAACTTTAAATGGGTACTAATTAAACTATTGAATGACTTTAGTATGGATTGAATGACTTTGCTTGGGCCTCGTTTTTAATTTCCTTCATTAGAGGAAAAAAAAAAATGCAGGTTGAATATCCCTTATCCAAACTGCTTGGAACCAGAAGTGTCTCAGATTTTTTTACATTTTTGGATTTTTGAATATTTGTATTATACTTGCTCGTTGAGCATCCTGAATTCAAAAATCCAGAATCTGAGCTGCTCCAATGAACATTTCGTTGAGCGTCACGGCAGCACTCAAAAAGTTGTGGATTTTGGAGTTTCTGGTTAGGGAGACTCATCCTATATAGGTGCTGGATTGTTGTAGGAGTTCTGAACCAGAGGTTAGGTGACTAGGCTTTGGTTTTCGCTTTGTTACTAAACAGGCTGTTTTCTTCCATAAGCTCAGCTTTAGATCCCCTGGTTGTCAAAGAAGGGGATGGGCCATCTGATGTTTAAGGCTTCTGTTAGTTCTGACTTGGAGATACCTGGCTTCAGTTCATCTTCCTTAGGAGTGAATAAAGAATATGGGAATTTTGAAATTGTTAGTCAACAGTTACAGGGTTGTTGCAGCCTGGTTTGGGTAAAGGTCATCTTTAGTGAGCCCGGGGAGAAGCACTGACTGGTTTAGCTGTCAGCTGAGTGGGGTAAGCGGTCCTCTTAATTTTCCTCTGTTTTAGTGAAAGCATTGTTAAGGGTCACAGCGTTAGTGGAGCTGGCTGGAAAGAGGAGGGGAACTCACTGTTACAGGTTATATTGAATGTCTTTTCAGTCACTAAATGCTTTTTATGGTATGTTTTTCAGGATTTCAGTGTTGTATGATTTCTCTGTGTTAAGCACAGGAAATTTAACATCAACAAAAAAGAGTGCTCTTTCTTTTTTTTTTCTTTGAGATGGAGTTTCGCTTTTGTTGCCCAGGCTGGAGTGCAGTGGCATGATCTCAGCTCACTGCAACCTCGGCCTCCTGAGTTCAAGTGATTTTCCTGCCTCAGCCTCCTGAGTAGCTGGGATTACAGGTGCCCACCAGCATGCCCGGCTAATTTTTGTATTTTTAGTACAGACGGGGCTTCACCATATTGGCCAGGTTGTTCTTGAACTTCTGACCTCAGGTGATCCTCCTGCCTCGGCTTCCCAAAGTGCTGGGATTACAGGCACGAGCCACCACGCCCAGCCTTGAATGTTCTTTCTATGGGAATCTACAAAAGCCAGCTTTTGAGTCTAGTGGCAGAAAAGCTCTTCTTCATTGTTTAGCTGTGCTGTGAGCTTGGAGGGCTTCAAGCCCAGCTGAAAAAGCTGTAGGATTTTATGTCAGTTGGCTGTCTTGGAGAACTTAATGAGCACTGGGCTGGAGTGACATTGTCAGAGTTCACGAGCTGTTTGAGGCTCTCGAAGCCTAGATACTGGGGTTGCCCAAATACATCGGCTGGACTCACTATTTCTCTCGGGAGTAAGGGTGTGGAAAATGCTGTGGTCTTAACTCTGCTCTTAATTGTATAGTGCTGTTATTAATGGTAAGAATGACTTCATACGTTTGTATTTTGCTTCATAATTCACAGAAAATTTTAAAATCCATTATCTGATTTTATTCCCTCAGCAGTTCTGTGAAAAAGGCAGAGCAGTTTTCATATCTTCTGTTTTCCTGTGATTCTCTTGTGGCTCACAGAAGCTAAGAGCCTTCACCAAGGTCATAGGGTGAATGAGTCGCAGAGCTGGGAGTAAAGGCTCAGGCTTCTAGGGACCCTGTTTCTTCCTCGAATAGCTCGTTCTAGTGGCGTTATGCTCAGCTAACTGCGCATGCTCGGTTTGGTCTTTTGTAAATCCCTGCCCCATTTCGGGGGAGGTTCTTGGGAGGCTTCTATTCATTTTGGAGCATTTAAGTATCTTGTCCTCTCTCCCTCCTCCCAGATGCATGGGCATTTCTGCAGGCCCCCAGGCTGGCCCTTGTGCGTGGGGGCGTTTCCTGCCTCCACGTTGTTTGCATGCCCCTTCTGAAGGTGCTCTTCCCCGCATGGAGCCCCCTCGTGCCTGCCTCCACACTGCAGGCTGTTCCGTAAATGTTACTGACTCAGCATCGTTGTTTTCTAGAAATGGGACGGGGTATGGATGCCAAGTTCTTTTCTGTGTGAAGACTGCGATTGTATCATCTTGCCTTCCCCGTGTGTGCTCCTTGAGGGTGTCGCTGTGCTGCGGTCATCTGTGTTCCCTAGGGTGCCTCCCTTGGAGTCCCGGCCGTAGCAGACATGCAGTCAGTGCTCGTGGCCTAAATGAGAGGAAGGCCAACAGAGCCATTAAATCTGGAAAATGGCAAGTGAGGGAAAGGAATTTTTATTTAAGGCATGTGAAAAAGAAATCTTTTTAGAAAAGTTGACCTGTTTCTCAACTGGAGTTGAATTTCAGCTCAGAAAAGCAGCTGTGTGCCCAGAGGGCTTTGGGATTTCAGTTTGTGACAGATGAATTGAATTTGTTGTTGTATGAATGTATTATCCTTTTGTGGTTTTATTAGGCCTTTCTTCCAAATGGAATTGATTTTTCTATAAAAGTCACACTTCCTTTTTGAGAAGTGTAACACTAATTGTATGGGATGGTCTCCCAAAAGATTACCTGCCAGGAACCAAACACACTGCCTCAGACTCATGGCCCCTGGTTTCTGCCTGTGCAGCTGCAGGGCAGAGAGGCACGTTTGAGCTGAAATCAAGACGCATGTCTGCATCTTCTCTTTCTTTACTGCTGTTTCGTCTCTGAGCTGGCCTGCCTTCAACGTCTAGGAGCTTGGTGTGTGTAGACACATTACGGTGTGGAGGAGGGATATAGTGTTGCAACAGCCAGGAGACTCGCTGAAGTCTCTGTTCTGTTCCTGCTCACTGCTCTGACTTTGTATAAGTCACATTTGTAGGGCAGTGCACAGTGGCTTACACCTGTAATCCCAGGACTTTGGGAGGCTGACCTGGGAGGATCTCTGGAGCCCAGAGTTTGGAACCAGTCTGGGCAACATATGAAACCCCATCCCTAGAAAAAATAAAAAATAAGCCAGGTGTGGTGGCTCATGCCTGTAATCCCAGCTACTGGAGAGGCTGAGGTGCGAGAATCACTTGAGCCCAGGAAGACAAGGCTGCAGTGAACCATCATCACACCACTGCACTCCAGCCTGGTCAGAGCAAGACCTTGTCTCAAAAAACTCAAAAACAAACAAACAAAAACCCATTTGTAATAGTGGCAGTAGTTAACTTTTGAAAGTTTGGAGAAAAGTTCCTAAATAACCTGTGACTATGGACAACTTACTTAGCCTTTCTCTGCCTTAGTTTCCTCATCTATGAAAAATGAGAGAATATGGTACTGATCTTACAGGATTTGAAGGAGAACTAAACGAGATCAAACTCAGAGCCTGGCACATCGTGAGTGCGCACTCAATGTTATTATTTCAACATTTTAGAGGAAAAACATTCTAATGGGTCATTATGGCTAAACATAGTCTATCACTGGCATTACTCATGGTATTGGAAGGAACTTGAATTCCATATAGATAGTGTGATGGAGAAAGTACTTCGGGCATTGACAGTGTTTATTCAAAGAAAAAAGGACGTGTCTGTCCTGTGTGGAGAGCCGTTTCCGCTTGTTTCTTTAAATGCTATGGTAAAAGCAGTTGACCCTGTGCTCTCTGACGGACAGCTTCAGTCTCCGCATATTGATTTGGCCAATTGTCGCTCACTGTCATCATGGCAGCAGCAGTTGAAGGGACAGCTTGTCTTGATTTGCATTTTTGGGTGTTTGTGCTATTTATAGACAATTAAGACATGGAAGCCTGTTTATGGCAAGCTGGCAAATTCAGCAAAACATGGAAAAACCTGTTAGCACAGTTTGCACGTGTACGGGCACAGAGCAGCCAAATAAACACACACGTTTTCCTGTATTTAAAAAAATCTCTGGAAAAAAAAAAAGACATTAAAACATTGCCCAGATGGCTTATAGATCTAGAGCTTTTTCCTTGAAGTACATGAGTATGGCTGTCAGACATCTGAAACCCTAAGCCATCTTAAAACATCATTTTGATGCTACCCCTTACCCGCCCTTTTTTTCCATTTGTAAGGGACAAGGATCCAGGAAGGAAAGTATCAGCTTACAATGGCTTTTGTTACAATTAATCGTTCATGTTCTTTCTTTTGGTATCTTATTCTCTGTTTACATTTTATTTTTATTTTTATTTTTATTTTTGGAGACAGAGTCTTCCTCTGTCACCCAGGCTGGAGTGCAGTGGTGTGATCTCAGTTCACTCCAACCTCTGCCTCCCAGGTTCAAGTGATTCTTGTGCCTCAGCTTCCTGAGTAACTGGGATTACAGGTGTGTGCCACCATGTCCAGCTAATTTTTATGTTTTTAGTAGAGACAGGGTTTTGCCGTGTTGGTCAGGCTGATCTTGAACTCCTGAACTCAGGTGATCTGCCTGCCTCAGTCTCCCTAAGAGCTGAGAGTACAGGTGTGAGCCACCACGCCCGGCCGCTGTTTCCATTTTGTAACACTAGTGTCACCCCAGTGTAGGGTGGCTAGGGGTATTCTTCTTTCCTGTTTCCTGGTGTATTTTCCTCTACAGCATTGATCACTCTTTAACATAATTTTTGGTTGTCTGTCTCTACCTACAAAAATATATGTTCCCTGTTATATCACCAGTGCCTGGCACGTAGATAGTTAGTCAATATTTGCTGAATGAATGAATGAATGGGCTGAAAGAACCTTATTCTTCTTTCTTCTGTCACTTCACACCAAATGCTTTTGGAAAATGCTATGTGAACAGGGATCGTAAGCAGGAGAGGTTACACACATTGCTGTGGGATAGACCATCATCCTCAGATACTTGTCTGGAAGGAGGTGGAGTGCTTGAGTAGAAATGATACAAGATAACTTCTTCAGGAAATCAACCAAGTGTCACAGCTTTTCACATACGCGTGTGATGTTTGCATATGTGTGTATGAAGAGCTGTCGTGGCCTAGAATCACCGGCTTTTAGATCCCTTGTACAGATAGAAAAGTAAAGGCCAGGCCAGGTGCAGTGGCTCAAGCCTGTAATCCCAGCACGTTGGGAGGCCGAGACGAGTGGATCACGAGGTCAGGAGATCGAGACCATCCTGGCGAACACGGTGAAACCCCGTCTCTACTAAAAAATACAAAAAACTAGCCGGGCGAGGTGGCGGGCGCCTGTAGTCTCAGCTACTCGGGAGGCTGAGCCAGGAGAAGGGCGTGAACCTGGGAGGCGGAGCTTGCAGTGAGCTGCGATCCGGCCACTGCACTTCAGCCTGGGCGACAGAGCGAGCCTCCATCTCAAAAAAAAAAAAAAAAAAGAAAAAGAAAAGTAAAGGCCGAGGCCCAGGAGTGCTGCAGGCCACCGAGGTAGAGTCCCTGTCTGCCCTTCTCAGTCTGGTCACTTCTCACTGCACTCCCCTCTTTACTGCTAAAGCCACCTTCCCTGACTCTGAATGTGTAACCATGAGGGAGAAAATGTACTCCAGGCTCACAGTTTGTGGAGAAAAGACCCAGCAGTTGAAAATAATGTTCACAAAGTTTGTACCTACAAAAGGTTGCCATTTCTATCATGTCTTTAAATGTCCCTATTTCTCATACATTTTATAATCAAGACAGTAGAAGGAGATTCGGGAACAGCAACGTTAGAACAAGGGGGAAAAAATCACACCTAGAGCACTCCAGTTTCTGTCTTCTTCTCAGTTTAGGGCTGAGGCACTTTAGCTTCCTGTCTAAGGGACCACTCAAATCTGATTAGAAGCCATTATGGGCTGGTAATTATCCGTAATTTTAGGAAGACAGATGCAGCACCAACTCTGTTCTCTAATAGCTTATTAATTTTAAATTTGCATGGGAGGAGAAGCAGATGGCGAGGTGGGATAAGCGTTCAGATGCTTGGTCATTGATAGCTTTTTACTCTCACGTATCACATGGGGATTTGGGACCCAGGAAGCCCGCTGAGAACTGATGACTATCTGTCCCTTAAACAGCTGGGATCTTTTTCATCCTGAGCTCAGAAAGATTGCTCCTACTGCAGCCAGGGAAGACAGGTTGTTGACTGGTTGGAAATCATGGTAGGTTATTTTCTCCACCCTCAGTTCACAGTTGGAAAGCAGAGCTATCAAAAAGTTGTCTTCTCTATTGTATTTCAAATCTGGGTGTTTAAAAAATTATGTAAGCAAATTAAGCATTTCTTTAATGGTAGTTGTGTGTGTTCTTGATGCGAATGAGAGGTGCATTCCCTTGTAAAATCCCTGTGACTAAATAGGAAGATGTGAGCCTTAGAACCAAAGTTGGTTTTCTTTTCTTTTTTTTTTTTACACTTCTTTATATTTTATTTAGATTTCACTGTAGTAAATACTGTGGATACAATAAATAACCAATAAATGTTTGTTGAGAGAGTGAATGGTATATAATTCAAATAATTGTAGTAACTAAGATTTGACATTCCAATATCATTTAAAAATTCTACCTAGCTGTTCCTGGAATTTTTCTTAATAATAAACATGTGACCATTCTAATGATCTTTAATAATTCCAATTTTACCCATTAGGGTATCCTTATTTACTCAAAACAATTAAGGGATTTAAAATTCAGCTTTCTACCACAACATAGTTTCTTAACAATCTAAGATATATTTAGTTGATTCCTAAATATTTACACAGTTTCTACATATGTTGTATTTATTGCATACATTTTTCTCTTTACACTGAGATTTGCAAAAGTGATGACCTTGGGTCACAACACAATTATTTCCAATAGCAGATTATTCCTGCAATTCAGTGCTATTACTTTACATGTAGGTAATTATCAGAGTGTGGAACTCAGCCTAGGTTAAAACTAGATCTATTATCTAGTTAATTGGTATTTATCCAGGTGATTAGTTCCTAATCATGTAGCAGTTATTTTAAGGGATTTTTCAAAAAAGCTTTAATTTATACTTTTTTTGTAGCAACCAGGCAAAACGAATGGCAAATTGTTTCTAAGTAAATGCCATCTCAATAAAGATAATTTCCCCCAAGTAAAGTGTTCATAAATGAATATTTTTGTCCTCAAGGACAGTGTAGAGGCATTTTGAAATGCCTCAATTCACCTGGTCTCTGTTTTTTTCCTCCAGGGTAAGCAGATAGAATGTAAGCTTACTTTCTTTGGCTATTTCCTGCATCCTAACTAAACAGAAGGATAAATTGGCTGATCTACATACCTGAATTAGTATTATATATTCTACTTTTTAGTTTGTTTCTGTTTTTTTTATTATACTTTAAGTTCTAGGGTACATGTGCATAACGTGCAGGTTTGTTACATATGTATACTTGTGCCATGTTGGTGTGCTG
>NW_022296491.1:0-760 GCF_002776525.5 Piliocolobus tephrosceles
CTTTGCTGCTTAGAAATTTCTTCCGTCAGATACTCTAAATCAACTCTTTCAAGTTCAAAGTTCCACCAGACTCTAGGGCAGGGGCAAAATGCTGCCAGTCTCTTTGCTAAAACATAACAAGAGCAAATGTCTTTCCAGTTCCAAATAAGTTCCTCATCTCCACCTGAGACCACCTCAGATTGGACTTTATTGTCCATGTCACTATCAGCATTTTGGACAAAGCCATTTAACAAGTCTCTAGGAAGTTCCAAACTTTCCCACATTTTCCTGTCTTCTTCTGAGTCCTCCAAACTCTTCCAACCTCAGCCTGTTCCCCAATTCTAAAGGCACTTCCACATTTTCAGGTGTCTTTTCAACAGCAACCCACTCCCAGTACCAATTTCCTGTATTAGTCTGTTTTCATGCTGCTGATAAAGACATACCTGAGATTGGGCAACTTACAAAATAAAGCAGTTTAATGGACTCACAGTTCTTCATGGCTGGTGGGGGGGCTCACAATCATGGTGGAAGGCAAGGAGGAGCAAGTCACATCTTACATGGATGGCAGAAGGAAAAATCAGAGAATGAGCAGAAAAATTGTTTTTAAAACTATGTGATCTCATGAGACTCATTCACTACAATAAGAACAGTGCAGGAAACATCCACCCCCATAATTCAATTATCTCCCACATGGGAATTGTGGGAGTTACAATTCAAGATGAAGTTTGGGTGGGGACAAAGACAAACCATGTCATTAATAAATTATATATATATATATATA
>NW_022296491.1:860-3114 GCF_002776525.5 Piliocolobus tephrosceles
AAGATTTAAGGATAAAATAACAACAAATAACTTATTATTTATTATAATTTATTTATTTCCTTATTAACTGCCAGGGAATGTAGGCAATAACTTAAAAATGAATGATAAAGAAAGCATGACACAACAAAAACTTTGGGATATGGCTGATGAATTACTCAGAGGAAATTTAGTGTTAAATTAACTTATTACAAAATAAAGACTAAAATCCAATTTTCACATGAGAAAGAGGAAAAAGGAAGAACCACATAAGCACAAGATATAACAACATGATTGATATTTAAAACCCAAATAAATGTCTTTTTTTTAAAAAGAGACTACCAAAATAATTATTGACATAAGTGAAAGCTGGTTATTTGTAAAAAAGCAATATTACTAAAATGCAGAAAAGTGCTTATTTCTGTTGAAAAACAAAACGATGAAATAAACAACAGCAAAACATAAAAATGGTCATATTTTTTGATACGTATGTGATCAAATAATTAAAAGAACGTACAAATTTACATCATGTATTTGAAACTCTAAACTTAACATATGATTCCCTGATGAAATGTTATTTAACAATACTGATTTAAAAGAAGTAATAAAGAAAAAACAAAGAATAAACTTTAAAGGTGGTCAAATGCTGTTGTGATAGGCAGAAAAATTGCATACCAAAGACTTTCACCTCCTACTCCCTGGAGCCTGTGAATATGTTACATCACATGTCAAAGACAAGTTATAGTACCAGATAGAAATAAGGTTTCTAATCAGATGACTATTAAAATAGAAAGACTCTAATGAACTATCCAAGTGGGACCCATATAATTGTAAGTCTTTAAATGTGGAAGGAGGAGGAACAAAAGTTGATGGCTAGAGTGAAGGCTAGAATGGTTAGAATGACGATGAGAAAATTATACAAACTATTCTTGCCTTGAGGAAGGAAGAGTGCCACGAAGGGGAAATGCAGGCAGCCCAAAGAGTTGGGGAATATAAGGAAACTGATGCTCCCTGATGTGTTTTGGCTGTGCCCCCACCCAAACCTCATCCTGAATTGTAATTCCCATCATCTGCACATATTGTGGGAGGGACACAGTGAGAGGCCATTGAATCATGGAGGCAGTTACCGCCATACTGTTCTCATGATAGTGAATGAGTTCTTATGATTTCTGATGGTTTTATAAGAGGCTTTTCCCCCACCTTCGTTCTGCACTTCTCCTTACTGCTGCCATGTGAAAAAGGGTGTGTTTGTTTCCCCTTCTACCATGATTGTAAGGTTGCAGAGACCTCCCCAACCCTGTGGTACTGTGAGTCAATTAAACCTCTTACCTTTACAAATTCCCCCATCTCCAATATGTCTTTATAAGCAGCATGAGAACGGACTAATACACTCCTCTAGAAGCTACAAGAGAAATGCAACTCTTGATTTTAACACAAAGTTATTTCAAGCCATCAAGTTATCACAATTCATTAAAGCAGCAATGGGAAACTAATGCAACCCATAACAAAAGCACCAGTTCCATACAGTTAGGATGTAAATCCTATCATACTTCAAGGGATGGTTAAGCACTGTTTATATAACTTGTTCTAAAGCCCAGGAAAAGCTGGCTAGCATCCTGGAGTATTCTAAACGGATATTTTATACAGTGTGACATAAAAACCTAACATAGTTGACAGAATGAGAGGAAAATAAAAAAGAGAAGCAGATACAGTAGGAAAAAGAAAGAGAAAGATGAAGAGAAAGAAAAACTATCAGCCAAGCACATGAATAATATAGTTGAAAAAATAACACACTAAACATGGTTTACAAGGAAGTGTAAAACATTTTAATATTCAGGACTTTATTAATGAAATTCATGGCATAGGGAAATTAAATAATTTTTTAACATAAAATATTTTTATAACATCACCCATTTCTGAGATTAGATTAAAAAAAGTTGTTAGACTCAAAAGAAAATGCCAGCATTAAGGAATACATGGTAATTTTTAAAAAGTAATCTCCAGCAACCATTATAATGCTGATATGTTAGAAAATTTCCACTGAATTCTACAACTGGAAAAGCCTGACTGCTGTCTTTGAAAGTATAAATCATTTACTAGAGATCTTTGTGAATAAAAATAGATAAATTATTAAGATGGTTAATTTTAAAAGAAAGGTAGAAAATTGGTGTTTAAAAAATTATATGATCATATACTCAAAAAATACTATTTAAGGAAATGTTATATAAACACTAATGTGGACTGGGCATGATAGTTCACACCTGTAATCCCAGTACTT
>NW_022296492.1:0-1366 GCF_002776525.5 Piliocolobus tephrosceles
CCTGTAATCCCAGTGCTTTGGGAGGCCAAAGAGGAGGAACACTTGAGGCCAGAAGTATGAGAACAGCCTGGGCAACATAGTGAGACCTCATTTCTACAAATAAGTAAAAAAAAAAAAAAATAGGGCATAATGGCACACACATGTGGTCCCATTTACTTAGCAGGCTGAGGCCGGAAGATCACTTGAGCCCAGGAGTTTGAGGTTGCAGTGAGCTAGGATTATGCCATTGCACTCTAGCCTGGGCAGCAGAGAGAGACTCTATCTCTAAAAAGAGGGAGAAGAAGGAAGGAGGAGGAAGAAGAGGAAGAGGAAGAGGAGGGGAAATACTGCTGTTTCTCAGACCCAAGGTAAAAAGGCTTTTGGTCTCATGTCGACCAGAAAGACACTGATATTTAATTAAGCAATATAAAAAGGCTCATTGTTAGGATTAAGGAGTAAGTAAAATCAATATTGAGATAGGAGGATGGAGGACATCAACTGAGTTCCGATCCCAATGAAGAGGAGAAAAAGCTACAGCTATCTAGGTGAAATATCTACTTATCCTAGAAGAAGCCTTTTGACAGCAACATAAAATTCATACCTATAGGTTTTTAATTCTTACAGATGCTGTAGCAAATAACAACAATTTGGTTGGCTTAAAGTAACAGATGTTTATTTTTTTCCAGTATTGGAGACCAGGAATCTGAGATCAAGGTGTGGGCAGGGGTGCGCTCCTCCTGGAGGCTCTAGGAGAGGATCCTTCCTGCCTCTTCCAGCTCCTGGTGGCTCCAGGTGTCCCTGGGCTTGTGGCCACATCACTACAGTCTCCGCCTCTGTCTCCACGTGACCTTTTCCTCTGTGTCTGTGTCTTCTCTTCTGTCTCTTAGAAGGACACTCACTGGTCATTGGATTTAAAGGCCACCTGGGTAATTTAGAGTGATCTAATCTCAAGAATCTTACCTTAATTACATGCAAATATTCTTTATCCAAATTAGTGTGCATTCACAAATTCTGGAGCTTAGTACTTGGGCATATATTTTGGGGGGGTGGCAGTTGGAGGGGCTTTTATTCAACTCAGTACATCTTAATAAGGAATGATGGCCGGGCGCGGTGGCTCAAGCCTGTAATCCCAGCACTTTGGGAGGCCGAGACAGGCGGATCACGAGGTCAGGAGATCGAGACCCTCCTGGCTAACACGGTGAAACCCCGTCTCTACTAAAAATACAAAAAATTAGCCGGGCGAGGTGGTGGGCGCCTGTGGTCCCAGCCACTCGGGAGGCTGAGGCAGGAGAATGGCGTGAACCCAGGAGGCAGAGGTTACGGTGAGCTGAGATCCGGCCACTGCACTCTAGCCTGGGCGATAGAGCAAGACTCCGTCTCAAAAAAA
>NW_022296492.1:1466-5696 GCF_002776525.5 Piliocolobus tephrosceles
CATATATTAAAAACAGTGTTGGCCTGACACAGTGGCTCATGCCTGTAATCTCAACACTTTGGGAAGCCAAGGCAGGAGGATCACTTGAGCCCAGGAGTTGGAGACCAGCCTGGGTAACATAGGGAGACCCAGTTTCTACAAAATATTTAAAAATTAGCCAGGCATGATGGTGCATGCCTGTGGTCCTAGCTATTCAGGAAACTGAGGTGGGAGGATCACTTGAGCCTGGGGGTTCAAGACGGCAGTGAGCTATGCTCACACCACTGCACTCCATCCTGGGCAACAGAGCTGGACTCTGTCTCAAAAAAAACAAGACTAAAACATCAAAATAAAAAAGCAATAAAAATAGCCTCCACATACAAACTAACTACTCTTTCTTGAAAATATTACACTTTTTTTCTTCTATATCTCTACTCATAGCTCTCAACACCTTTCTTAAGCCCACATCATAACCTGTCTTGCATAACTTTGTGAGTCCCCGACTTTTCACTGGACTAGATTGTAGAGCTACATCCTTCTGAAGAATAAATCCGGCCAGACGCGGTGGCTGATGCCTGTAATTCCAGCACTCTGGGAGGCTGAGGTGGGCGGATCATGAGGTCAGGAGATTGAGACCATCCTGGCTAACACGGTGAAACCCCATCTCTACTAAAAATACAAAAAATTAGCGGGGCGTATTGGCGGGCACCTGTAGTCCCAGCTACTCGGGAGGCTGAGGCAGGAGAATGGCATGAACCTGGGAGGCGGAGTTTGCAGTGAGCTCAGATCTCGCCACTGCACTCCAGCCTGGGCCTCAAAGCGAGACTCCATCTCAAAAAAATAAAATAAAATAAAATAAAATAAAACAAAACAACAAAAAAGAATAAATCTACACTTTAGGTACCAGTAAATCCTTGCAATGCCTCAGACATTATAATCACATAATGCCTGGAAAATCGACATGAATTTATGTGAAGCATAAGCCTTTAATTTTTTTTAAAGAAAAGTAGATTGTTGTTTTTCCACATCATTTCAGAGTTGTTCTCTAGTTATGCATGCCCTTTAATGCAGAACCATACAGATTTTGCTCTCCATTTCATACATCATTTGTTGAAATGCCCTTTAAAATGTAATGGAATATAGAGCTTTATGGGAAAAAATGCTGTAGAAAATAAATTATCTTCTCTCTTTGCATTGGGAACCAAAAGGTCTCACCTTATTAATGACCACAGAGACTCTCCTAAAGCAATTCTGGAAGTCAAAGACAGCCGGAGTCTAGTTTAATGGGAACCCTCATTAATTAGACAAGAGCACCAAGGCTATGACCACAGCAGCTGGTAGCAGCAGCCCTGCAGTGAAGTTGACTCTCAGAGGACACAAGGAAAGAGTGTGTTGATAAGAAATGTACAGCAAAGGTGTAGCACATCATCATTTGACCTTGATATACTTGACTGTGGGCAAAGTACCTGTTATGTAAAACACGCTTTGTTAGTTAGGGCCATGCTAAGCTGCTTAAACTGATGAATGAATACCAAATCTCAGTTTTTGTTTTGTTTTGTTTTGTTTTGTTTAACAAATAGCTGCTGTTAAGCCCAAAGTGTGTGTTTCTGGTTGGCTGGTGATGCTCTTTCAAGTCCTGAATCAGGGACTCAGTAACTTTCAACATTGTGGCTCAGCTCTCTTCAACAGCTGCCTCCCAGTTCTCTTGGGATATTGGTATTTATCAGAGGAGAAGGGATGGAGAAGGTATATGCATTTGCTAGAGTTGCCATAACAAAGAACCATAGACTGAGGGGCTTAAACAACAGAAATTTATTCCCTTACAATCCTGGAGGTTGGAAGTCTGAGATCAAGGCGTGGGCAGGGCTAGTTCCTCCTGAGGCCACTCTCCTTGGCTTGTAGACTCGGTGTTCTCCCTTTGTCCTCACACAGTCGTCTCTCTGTGTGTGTCTGTGTCCTCATCTCTTCTTATGAGGTGTCTTAGTCCATTTCAAGCTGCTATAACAGAATACCATAGGCTAGGGGGCTTAAACAACAGACATTTATTCTCCCACTGTCCTGGAGGCTATCTATCTACCTATGTATCATCTATCTACCCATCTATCTATCATCTATGTATAATCTACCTATCATCTATCTACTTGTCATCTACCTATCATCTTTCTATTTATCTATCATCTACCATCTATGTATCTATCTATCTACCTATCATCTATCACCTATCTATCATCTATCTGTCGCACCTATCATTTATCTATGTATTTTTGTATCGTCATCACCTGTCTATGATCTATCTATCATCTATGATGTATCTATCATCTATCATAATCTTGGCCAGGCGCGGTGGCTCACGCCTGTAATCCTAGCACTTTGGGAGGCTGAGGCGGGCAGATCACTTGAGGTCAGAGTTCAAAACCAGCTGGCCAACATGGTGCAACCCCGTCTCTATTTTTAAAAAAAGAAAAAAACAATTAGCCGGGCTAATTGGTGGCAGGTGCCTGTAATCCCAGCTACTCGGGAGGCTGAGGCAGGATTATCACTAGAACCCAGGAGGCGGAGGTTGCAGTGAGCTGAGATCACGCCATCGCACTCCAGTCTGGGCAATAATAGCAAAACTCCATCTAAAAAAAAAAAAAAAAAAGAAATGTGAGAAATCTAACGTGACTGACTCCATTTTCCTTCAAACCTCACTGCTACATTGTTTTGTTTTGTTTTTGCTTATTCTAGTGTGGCAGCCAAGATAACTGTGTGAGGAAGTTAGTTTATAGTTAAACTTTGAAGCCAGGTGTGGTGCCACCCAGCACCTTGGGAGACCGAGGTAGGAGAGGATTGCTTGAGCCCAGGAGTTGGAGACCAGCCTCAGGAACATAGTGAAACCCCTTCTCAACAAAAAATTTACAAAAATTAGCCAGGCATGGTGGTGTGCACCTGTAGTCCCAGCTACTCAGGAGGCTGAGGTGAGAGGATCACTTGAGCCCAGGAAGTTGAGGCTGCAGTGAACGAAGATCACACCACTGCACTCCAACTTGGACAACAGAACAAGATCATGTCTCAAAATAAATAAATAAATAAATAAATAATTGTGTATATATTTATGTACACAGAGAGAGAGAGAGAGAGAGTTAAACTTTGAGGCAAGGAAACTGACCCCACTCCTTGACTGCAGATTAAAGCCACATTCAGAAAACAGGGTTAGAATTACTGTAGGGTCTTGAACTTTGCTAAAGAATAGGCATAATCAATGACCTGCCATCACTTAGTGTATTTTTCTGTAAGTTTTTCACTGCACCAGAGTCATGTAACCAGTGATCACAAGATGTATAACTTCCCAAACTACTCCTGTAGATAACATTACTACTGTAAAGCCTAAACAATGGTCTTTGAAATATTTTTCAGATTTAGCATTTTGGCAGACCAAGAGATGCCACCTGGTCCTGAGATACCCTCTCCTGGGAACTAACTCACCTGCACAAAGACAGTTTTAGACACCCCTGAGATTTCATCCCTAGCCAATCAATTGTTGCAGTCCCCCAGCCTTCTGCCCACAAAAGTACCTTGAAAAACCATAGTTTCCAACTTTTTAGGGAGACAGATTTGAGAAATCTCTCCTATTCTCCTCAATTAGCTGTCCCTGCAATTACTAACCTCCCTCTTTGCTGCAACATCTGCTGTTCTCAGTGCATCGAGGTTTTGGGGGGCTGCAGGAAAGTAGAACCCCTCAGACTGTGACACTCTCCTGCCTGCCTTTCCATCCAATCACAAATGTCCTTTCCCTCCTACCACATTCTTTAAACATTTAGGTCACAATATTTGGTTTAAGAAATCATCAGTGTTTCCATTATAATGACCATTGCTGTCAGGCCTCTGAGCCCAAGCCAAGCCATTGCTTCCCCTGTGACTTGCACGTATATACGCCCAGATGGCCTGAAGTAACTGAAGAATCACAAAAGAAGTGCAAATGCCCTGCCTCGCCTTAACTGATGACATTCCAATACAAAAGAAGTGAAAATGGCCGGTCCTTGCCTTAAGCGATGATATTATCTTGTGAAATTCCTCTTCCTGGCTCATCCTGGCTCAAAAAGCCCCCCCACTGAGCACCTTGTAACCCCCACTCCTGCCGCCAGAGAACAACCCCCCTTTGACTGTAGTTTTCCTTTACCTACCCAAATCCTATAAAACGGCCCCACCCTTATCTCCCTTCGCTGACTCTCTTTTCCGACTCAGCCCGCCTGCACCCAGGTGAAATAAACA
>NW_022296499.1:0-314 GCF_002776525.5 Piliocolobus tephrosceles
TGTTCGTTTTTTCTTTTTTTTGTTTATTTGTTTGATTCTTATTTTTAAACTCTGTTTTTTGTGATTTCTTCATTTGACTTCTTCAAACATTTCCTTGTGTGATAGATAAATAAAAAAAAAAAAAAAAAAAAACACGTAAATAAAAACAACTTTTAACGAGTGTCAAGCGCAAGACAAATTTTGTACATATAAAAAAAACAGTTTGCTATTCTGTATAATAATTATATTATATTTGTTCTAATATATATATATTATAACATTATACACACATACATACATACATACATACATACATACATACATACATACATACA
>NW_022296499.1:324-1909 GCF_002776525.5 Piliocolobus tephrosceles
ATACATACATACATACATACATACATACATACATACATACATACATATATACGTACAGAAACAACTGTGCCCTTTTATTTTTTTCGCTACAATTGTTAATTTTATACTTTTGGACAAAATGGAAGAAACTGAAGACAACGCTTATAGCTATGCATTGGCCTTTATGTTTTATTTATTTCTTATACTCTATTCTTTGCAGTATTTACTTCAATTTTGTTATATGTATTCAACAGTACCCGAGATCATATTATTATTAATAACATTAATTTTTGTTAAATTTTCCACAGACTATGCTTCTTTACGTTTAACATATTGTTCTTTATTTACAATGTTGTCGTTGATATACATAGAAATAGAATATTTCCAGGATCCACCAGTTAACATTATTATTTTAGAAAGTAATTTAAAAATAGTTTATTTAATCCTTAAAGTATTTATAACGTTTAATTTTATTTTATTTTATCTATTATATATCCGACACTTAAAAGAAATGAAACACGAACATATAGTAGTGACAATTCCCTCGAACAGTAACCGTGCACCTGAAAGTGTTAACAAGAAACCGAACATACCTATGGTAAATATTAAACGAGAAAATCTTACAGATATTACTCCATATATTAATTATAATAATAAAAAAACGAATGCAGATGGTAGTAGTAGACTTCAAATAAATGGAAATGGTATTCTTAGTACACCAACACAACCAAAACCTATTGATAGTTATGTTATAACACAAGATATTGCTCCAATTTATAAAAAAGAAAATCAACAAATAGAAACTAATATACCAATTGTTAATGATATGAATAATATACCATACACTGTTTCGTATTCGCATTATAATATAAAGGGACAAAACCATTTAAATAATGATCAAATTTACAAAACAGGAGACAATGACATTAATAAGTATGCTAGTAATAGTGAACATAGAAATATTAATCAAAACCAAAATAATAATGATTTAGGTTTATATAATCATAGCACTAATAATTATAATTCTAGTGGAAATCCTGAAAATTTGCATTTATATAATATTAATGATTGTAAATGCACTACACAAAATGAACTATATATATCAAATATGAACCCATACATGAACCCAAATATGAACCCAAATATGAACCCAAATATGAACCCAAATATGAACCCAAATATGAACCCATATATGAACCCAAATATGAACCCAAATATGAACCCAAATATGAACCCATATATGAACCCAAATATGAACCCAAATATGCATTCCACCCCCCCGCAGTAGATATTAAATAATCACATACCATGCTTCTAATACGCTTAAATGAGAACGATATAAAAATATATCCAGATATTTTACCTTACGAAGTAAACCTAAATTCAAAGAGTCAGCAGAAAATAAGACAGCGCAACATATAAGACCGAACAATGCGTGATTACAACATATATAATTTTAATAAATAAAAAATGCAATATGTAAGTAAAGCGCATTCTTTGAATAGTATAAAATTTGATAATACTGAAAAAAGGTATCATAAAAAAGAAAAAAAAAAAAAAAAGAAAAAAAAAAAAACGGATAATAATTCAATAGGAAATGAGCTAT
>NW_022296504.1:0-490 GCF_002776525.5 Piliocolobus tephrosceles
CACATGCACACGTATGTTTATTGCAGCACTATTCACAATAGCAAAGAATTGGAATCAACCCAAATGTCCATCAGTGACAGACTGGATTAAGAAAATGTGGCACATATACACCATGGAATACTATGCAGCCATAAAAAAGGATGAGTTTGCGTCCTTTGTAGGGACATGGATGCAGCTGGAAACCATCATTCTTAGCAAACTATCACAAGAAGAGAAAACCAAACACCGCATGTTCTCACTCATAGGTGGGAACTGAACAATGAGTTCACTTGGACTCGGGAAGGGGAACATCACACACTGGGGCCTATCATGGGGAGGGGGAGGGGGGAGGGATTGCACTGGGGAGTTATATCTGATATAAATGATGAATTGATGGGTGCTGACGAGTTGATGGGTGCAGCACACCAACATGGCTCAGGTATACATATGTAACAAACCTGCACGTTATGCACATGTACCCTAGAACTTAAAGTATAATAATAAAAAAAAA
>NW_022296504.1:590-2997 GCF_002776525.5 Piliocolobus tephrosceles
TCCACCATGAATCAGTGGTGTTACTTTGTGAGATGAATTCATGCATTATAAAGCAATTTCTCAGAAAGCTTCTTTCTGGTTTTTATCTGAGGATATTTTCTTTGTCCGAGGAGTCTTCATAGCGATCCAAAATATCAGGTCTCAAATTCTCAAAAACCCTGCTAGCAAACGGCTCCATGAAATACATGTGTAATTCTGTGAGATGATTTCACACATTACAAAGCAGTTTCTCAGAAAGCTTCTTTCTGGTTTTTATCTGAGGATATTTCCTTTAGCCGTATAGTCTTCAAAGAGATCCGAAACATTAGTTCTTAGATTCCACAAAAACAGGGCTAGCAAACGGTTCCACAATATACATGTGTAACTCAGTGAGTTGAATTCACACATCAAAAAGCAGTTTCTTCAAAAGCTTCTTTCTTTTTTCAGCTGAGGGTATTTCTGGTCTCAAAACGCCCCTATGTGTCTCATTGCAGATTCTGGGAAACACTGTTAGCAAACTTCTCAATGAAAACAATGATGTAACTTTGTGAGCTGAATTCATCCACACAAAGCAGTTTCTGAGAAGGCTTCTCTGCAGTTTTTGTCTGAGTGTAATGTAATGGGGAGCCGAGCAAGAAGACACGAATCAGATGAGAACAGAAGTAGCCTTTATTGGGCTCGTGGGCGAGGTTCACCAGTCCTGTAAGAGGAGACCAAGGAAGTCGTACATAGGGCAGGTATCGGGGCTTTTATAGTGAGAGGTAGGCGTGGTCTGTAGGTTTCAATTTCCTGAGTTAGGTTTTGATTTCTGAGGAATGACGTGTCTGGGAGTTTTGATTTCTGAGGAATGATGTGTCCGGGAGTTTGAGCAGAGTGGGGTTTATTTTTGAGCTCAGGGTGTTTTTTGCACCCTGAAAGTCCTAGCAGGAAGTCCCAGTGGGCAAAATCTCAATAAGGGGCCCACCATGTCAGGTAGTACTGCTGTGTTGGGTCTAGGTCCCTGCCTAACTTTTCGACCTCTTCCTATTAAGGAAAAAGTTGCAACGTGTTCATCTGGCTGCTTCCTGCTGGTGTAGGGCGTCGTGGGGTTCTTCGGAGGTTGGTGTCCTCTATGGCCGAGTGAATGTTGCATTAGTGGTAAAGGTAGCCTCCATTGGTCTCAATCTAAGTAGATCAAAAGGCATCATCTGTCTGATCATATGTGAAACAAATGGCCAGGTGCCGCCAATTATGGAGCACACTGTTAAAGGAGGGGAAGTTAAAGGTTACTTGGCTTTGGAACTCCTGGGGCTGGCAGTCTACTGTGTCTATGGCGAGGGAGCTCATGCGATTCCCCTGGGTCCAGGTCTCGAAAAGGTAGAACCTCCACAGGAATGGATTGATGGAGGGAGTTTGGGAGAGAATCTCGCCTAGACTCAGGAGGACTAGATGGCTGGGGAAGGTTAGGCAGAGGGTCGTTACCTGCACACGTGAGTTGTAACTTGGTAGGGGTAACAACCTGAGTGATCCAATTGGAATCATGCTGTGTGGGCGCCTTTTTCAGCTGGAACAGGTGATACCAGGAAGGAAGACCAAGGAGCTTGTCAGCAGTAGGAGTGGTGAGGATTATGGTGTGTGGTCCTTCCCAACATGGAGATAAGGCTCGGAGTTGCAGCTGCTTGACCAGGACCAGGTCTCCAGGCGCTATGACGGCGGGACTCTCGAGGGTTGGGGAAGCAGGTGCAGGGAGACACCGATCTGCGTGTTTTCTCAGAAGCTCGTGAAGGAAGATTAAGTAGGGTAGGTAGGAGTCTAAGGGAGGGAAGAGGGCTGGCAGTTCCTGGAAGAGGAACGGGCATCCATACAGCAGTTCAAAAGGGCTGAGCCCTGTGGGGGCCCGTGGAGCAGCCCTGAGACCAGTGAGAGCCAAGGGAAGGAGAGTCACCCATGAGAGGCGGGTTTCTAGAGTGAGTTTGGTTAGATGTACTTTAATAAGACCATTTGCGCGTTCTACCTTTTCAGATGACTGTGGATGGTAGGGAATGTGGAGCTTCCAGGTAATCTGGAGTGTGGCCGCAACCTGCTGGGTGAGTTTAGAAATGAAGGCCAGACCATTGTCTGATTGGATGGTTTGGGGGAGACCAAACCTGAGGATGATGTGCTCTAAGAGGGTGGTGGGGATATGCAGTTTCTCAGGTGGTGGGGAAAGCCTCAATCCATCCTGAGAATGTGTCAACCAGGTTCAGAAGGTAGTGGAATTTTTTATATCAGGGCATGTCGGTAAAATCAAGTTGCCAATCTTCCCCTGGCTGGTGGCCCCTTAGCTGATGAGTGGGCCCTGGGTGCCTGAGCGTACCCTGGGTGTTAACAGCTGAACAGGTGGCACATTGTTGATGTACCTTCTGTTTGGACGAACGGAGGCAGGATGGTGCACTTCCGGGTTCTTCTT
>NW_022296507.1:0-812 GCF_002776525.5 Piliocolobus tephrosceles
AGAGTTACACGTTTCTTTTCAGCCAACAGTTTGCCAACACAGGTTTCTGGAAATTTGCAATGGGATATTTCTTAGCGCAATGAAGTTAATGGTGACAAAGTAAATATCCTCCAATGAAAACTAGAAGGAAGCTTCTTTAGAAACTTCTTGTTGATGTGTGAATTCATCTCACGGAGTTACACTTATGTTTCATGGAGCAGGCCATTAACACTGTCATTGAAGAAACTAAGAAAGGTTATATTGGATGGCTTTGAGGCCTACGATGATAAAGGAAATATCATCGGTTCAATACGAGAGAGAAGTTTTCTGAGAAATTTCTTTGTGATCTCTGAATTCACCTCACATACTTACAATTTATTCCTCAGGAAGCAGTTTGCTAACCCTCTTTTCGTGGACCTGCATAGTCATATTTGGGAGCCAATTCGGGCTCATTATGTAAAAGCAAGTATCCTCAGAGAACAACTAGAGAATAGCTTTCTGAGAGATTGCTTTCTGATGTGTGGCTTCATCACACAGAGTTCCACCCTGCCCTTCTTGGAACAGTTTTCTAAGAGTCTTGTCGTGGATTCTGCAATGTGATACGTGGGAGATCATTGAGGACTATGGTGAAAAAGGATATATCCTCAGAGAGACACTGGAAAGAAGCCTTCTGAGAAACTGCATTGGGATGTGTGAATGCAACACACAGAGTTACACGTTTCTCTTCAGCCAACAGTTTGCCAACACAGATTTCTGCAAATCTGCAATGGGATATTTCTTAGCGCTGTGAAGCTAATGATGACAAAGGAAATATCCTCCTATGAAAACTAGAA
>NW_022296507.1:912-3049 GCF_002776525.5 Piliocolobus tephrosceles
TAGCGCAGTGAAGCTAATGATGACAAAGGAAATATCCTCCTAAGAAAACTAGAAGGAACTTTCCTTTGAAATTTGTTGTTGACGTGTGAATTCATCTCACAGAGTTACACTTATATTTCATGGAGCAGTCCATTAACACTGTCTTTGCAGAACCTAAGAAAGGTTTCTTTGGATGGCTTTGAGGCCTACGCTGATAAAGGAAATATCATCAGTTCAAAACAGGAGAGAAGCTTTCTGAAAAATTTCTTCGTGTTCTCTGAATTCATCTCACTGAGTTATGACTCATTCCTCAGGAAGGAGTTTCCTAACCCTCTTTTCGTGGAACCTGACCAGTCATATTTGGGAGCCAATTCGGGCCCATTGTGAAAAAGCAAGTATCCTCAGAGAACAACTAGAGAATAGCTTTCTGAGAGATTGCTTTCTGATGTGTGGCTTCATCACACAGAGTTCTACCGTTCCCTTCTTGGAAGAGATTGGTAAGAGTCTTGTCGTGGATTCTGCAATCTGATATTGGGAGCTCATTGAGGGCTATGGTGAAAAAGGATACATCCTTAGACAGACACTGGAAGGAAGCCCTCTGAGAAACTGCATTGCGATGTGTGAATGCAACTCACAGAGTTACACGTTTCTCTTCAGCCAACAGTTTGCCAACACAGTTTTCTCGAAATCTGCAATGGGTTATTTCTTAGCACAGTGAAGCTAATGGTGACAAAGGAAATACCCTCCTATGAAAACTAGAAGGAAACTTCCTTAAAAACTTCTTGTTGATATGTGAATTCATCTCACAGAGTTACACTTATGTTTCATGGGGCAGACCATTAACACTCTATTGGATGAACCTAAGAAAGGTTACTTTGGAAGGCTTTAAGGGCTATGCTGATAAAAGAAATATCATCAGTTTAAATCGAGAGAGATGTTTTCTGAGAAATTTGTGATCTGGGAATTCGTCTCACCGAGTTACAACTTATTCCTCAGGGAGAGTTTGCTAACCCTCTTTTCGTGGAACCTACACAGTCTTATTTGGGAGCCAATTCGGGCCCATTGTGAAAAAGCAATTATCCTCAGAGAACAAATAGAGAATCGCTTTCCGAGAGATTGCTTTTTGATGTGTGGCTTCATCACACAGAGTTCGGCACTTCTCTTCTTGGATCAGTTTGCTAAGAGTATTTTCGTGGATTCTGCAATGTGATATTTGGGAGCTCCTTGAGGCCTATGGTGAAAAAGTATATATCTTCAGACAGATACTGGAAAGAAGTCTTCTGAGAAACTGCACTGCGATGTGAGAATGGAACTCACAGAGTTGCACGTTTCTCTTCAGCCAACAGTTTGCCAACACAGTTTTCTGGAAAACTGCAATGGTATATTCCTTAGCACAGTGAAGCTAATGATGACAAAGGAAATATCCTCCTATGAAAACTAGAAGGAAGCTTCCTTAGAAAGTTTTTGTTGATGTGTGAATTTGTCTCACGGAGTTACACTTAGGTTTCATGGAGCAGGCCATTAACACTGTATTTGAAGAACCTAAGACAGGTTACCTTGGATGGCTTTGAGGCCTACGCTGATAAAGGAAATAACACCAGTTCAAAACGAGAGAGAAGGTTTCTGAGAAATTTCTTTGTGATCTCTGAATTCATCTCACAGAGTTACAACTTATTCCTCAGGAAGCAGTTTGCTAACCCTCTTTTCGTGGAACCTGCACAGTCATATTTGGGAGGCAATTCGGGCCCATTCTGAAAAAGCAAGTATTCTCAGAGAACAACTAGAGAATAGCTTTCTGAGAGATTGTTTCTGATGTGTGTCTTCATCACACAGAGTTCCACCATTTCCTTCTTGGAACAGTTTGCTAAGAGTCTTGTCGTGGATTCTGCAATGTGATATTTGAGAGCTCCTTCAGGCCTATGGTGAAAAAGGATATATCCTCAGATAGACACTGGAAAGAAGACTTCTGAGAAACTGCATTGCGATGTGTGAATGCAACTCACAGAGTTACACGTTTCTCTTCAGCCAACAGTTTGCCAACACAGTTTTCTGGAAATCTGCAATGGGATATTTCTTAGCGCAATGAAGCTAATGGTGACAAAGGAAATATTCTCCTATGAAAACTAGAAGGAATCGTCCATAGAAACTTCTTGTTGAT
>NW_022296509.1:0-1304 GCF_002776525.5 Piliocolobus tephrosceles
TTATACAGATATTAACATTTATATATTGAACAATTCGCCATATCTTCCCACATACGTCTAAATATATATTATTATAAGTCTTTTAATATATTAGTATACATTTTTTGTTTTTCTATCTCATGGAGATCATTATCGAATAATTCGTCATTTTCATCATCAGGAGGAAGAACTTCTATAGTTATTACAGCAGGTTCGTTTGTATCTTTTTTTTTTTCATTTTTTGTTTCCACTTCCTCGCTTTCCTTACTTAATAAATACGAATTATATAAAAAAAAAATAATAAATAAAACCAAACTATAAGTGTTAAGCTTCATTTTTCTGTTGTTTTGTTTTGTTTTGTTTTTTTATGTATGATTAATTTTGTTTTTTCTTATTTTATCTATATTGAAAATGTTTTTAAATAATTATAAATGTTTTTATAAAGAGTTATCTAAATATAAACATGTGTAGAAAAAAAATAAAATAAAATAAAATAATGAAAATAAATCAGTAAAAGTTAAATGTTTAACATAAAGATTAACATGTTTGTTACGAAAATTTATTAAAATTAAATTAGTGAATCTTTTAGAGAAAATTTAAAAAATTAATATAATTATATGTATATAAAGTAGTCGTACAATGTTTACATATATATAAGCATTTTATTGTATATACACGAAATGCTATAATTTCTTATTAAACCAAAAAAATGATATGCATATATATAAATTTAGTGAGCAAAAAATAAATAAATAAATAAAAAATAAAAAAAAAAAAAGCATAAGAAAAATGTATATATATTATGTCGTATATATATATACATGTAGATATGTTTAAATCTGAAATGTAACAAACTAAAAAATATGAGTACAAATTTAAATTAGACTATAAATTTAAATTTATAAAATGACTTTAAAAAAAATGTTTTTATACTTAATTAAAAACTAAGTTTAATCAAAATTAAAAAAAAAAAAATAAATAAATATTAATAAATAAAGCAATGCATATAGTAATAGGGTAGTTTTTTACTATAAAAAAAATTGTATTTGTTGTTTTGTAAAATGTACGTTTGTACAAATATATGTATGTATGTTTTCTGCTTAAAAATAAGATAATGACATCTTATTTGCTTAACAATCAATTCCATTTCAAAGTGTCTTATGTAGAAAAATAATATATTTCTAAATATTCTTGAGGAAATTTTTTTTTTTTTTTTTTTTCTTTTGTTATTAAGTCATAATAAATGAGCAATAATAATTCAATAAAAAAAATAAAAAAAAATAAAAAATTATGTTCAATTGTAACAAATATAAAGATAATAAAAA
>NW_022296511.1:0-1499 GCF_002776525.5 Piliocolobus tephrosceles
TTTTACTTTTGATGTTTTCACAATTAAATGACTCATAAAAGTGGTTATATTGTAAGATAAATGGACTATAACCACCCTAAGCCATCTTCTCTGTACATGGCAAATATGTTAGACTTTCTGTAATAGTCTTCATCTATTAAATCCAGAGGTTAGGTTAAATGAATGTTACGTCCTCTGAGTTCTCCTGGCCTCAGGACCTTTTCATACAGAAATCCTGTCTACAGATTGCTCAATAGTTGCCAATTTATTCAGTTCTTCCACTTTCAAAAGAGCAAACTTAAAAATGCGCCACCCCACCAGAGTGCATTTTAATTTTAATTGGAGTTATACTTCTCTGTTTATTTATTTTATTACTGGCCTAGATTTTTTTAAGTCACATAACAAATCAGAATTATGTCTTAATATTTTAGCATTCTTTGACATTCCATTTTGCAAGGAGATACAATTCAAATTGAACTTGGGAATTTATACACATTGGTAATCAGTTGACCCTTGTAAATTGCAGACTTTATTTCCCCATTCTGAGATTTCTGACATACCGTGTCAAGACATGAAACTCTAAGTCAAGATGTGGGGAAATATGTGCCAAAATGTTATGGCTTAGTTGAAAACACAGCTGCTGAAAAAAAAGATGGGAAAATGGTAGGCTTTTTGTGTATCACAGCCAGCAGAGATTGCACCCTTTCTCCAAATAGCAACAGTACTTGTAAAAAGTATGTGAAGTCAAGTAGCATCTATTCTAACTATTTCATATTTGTGAAACACTTGTCTCATGTGGCTATAAGCTCCCTGTGGGCACAGCTGATCTCATAGTTCTTTTCCACTCTCATAGCACAGTGGCAGTCACCTACTGTGAAGATAAATGCTTACTGTTTAAAGTCAGAATGATTCAATCATATTAATAGTTATTGGCTGCCTATTCTATGTCCCAACACAGGCTGATACAGAAATTGCTTTCTATCCCAAGGGGGTACCCTCGATGCTTTTTTACGTAGGGAATATTTTTCAAATATTGTCATACAAAGCTGAAGCACTGGGGTTTGAAGGTATGTAAAGTAGTCCTGAAATTCATCTGTGGATGTAAGTTGGCCCTGACACATCTTCCTGGAAAGGAGGTGGAATTAATTAACTGCTTTATTCCCAGGGATAGGAGAGTTGAGGTTTTGGGGTAACAAAAAGTAAACCTGTCTCTGAATATTAGGAAACTGGAGTAATCAGTGGAATGCTTTAGTATCTTCATTAATAAAGGCACAGATTTTACTACAATGCTTTTATGTCCTAGCAACACCAAAATTTGTCCTAATCTATTGATAAACACTAAACCGAGAGATCTTCATTCTATGTCGAAAGTAAAAATATTGATTCCTATTATATTCTGGGTTCTGTGTGAAACACATCACATAAAGATGGGAATTTTGCTCTGGAAATAAATTTAGAGGTAGGTTCTTTCCACCCATTTCACATAAGATAAAACTTAGACTTAAAAAAAATAAGTATCT
>NW_022296511.1:1599-3684 GCF_002776525.5 Piliocolobus tephrosceles
ATTCGTAAAAGTACTAGAATTAGAAAAATAAATATTAAAGTAGAACAGTTTCACATTTTCTGCTATTGTGTTTATTGAAAATTTAACAGTAGCTGCATAAAAGTAGTTGAGTAGTTGATGCCGTTATCTTTTCTTCCAATAGAAAAATAAAATCTATATAGTTTAATTTTACATTTGAAGTAAATGCTAATCACAATAACCTATAAAATTATTCTCTGGAAAGTTTTCCTGTAAAACAAATGTAACTGCTTTTAATTAGACTACATTGTATGCACAATGTCACATTTGATGCTGAAATGGGAAATTAAAGGATTCCATCTCATTGGCCTTAAGTTAATTCAAAATAAAAAATAACGTCTCACTTTGGGGTTTAAGCAATAAATACAGCTTTAAAAGTTCTGTTTTTGAAGTTTCAGTTGGTCTTTTTTTTTTTTTAAATCATTTGGAAGTTTCAATTTTTAGCACAAGCTACCTCCTATATATACACTACTGCTTCTCCTGCCCAGAAAATAATGTCACTATAAAAGCAGTTTTGAGAGGGTAAAACACAAAGCAATAGAGAAAAGAAAAGAAAAAAAACAAACCTCTTCAGGTATTTTCTTTGTAAAGATGTTCGGAGTAATTTCAATAGCTCTATCTCATTTGTATTGCATAGTGCATTTACTATAATTACTTTTGTCTCAGATAGCCACTGCCGAAATCACTCCTGCTTAGCTTCCGTCAGCAATGGATTGGGTTACCTAGGAGACCTGCTTATATTCAAATAATCTAAAATAGAATAAAAATATTATTATTCCAATGGTCAGATATTTTATATTTGATATAGGTTGGATGATATTTTCCATTAAGAAATACAAGAAAGACATAGGACCTCATTGGGCAGAAGCATTTTTTTACTCTATGTTGCCTGTAGGAAAAATTGTACACTTCCTCTAAACTGCTATAAAGGTTTCTCTATTACTCAAATCTAACTTGCTTCTCATGGGGTTTGCATCCTCCTGGGTGAAAGGCTAGGACTAGATACTGGACAAGAGGAAGTTAGAAGTGTTAAGAGTAAAACACAGCTTCAGGAAGTATTTATTTTTCTTTCTCTGGAACAGAGGCTAAGCATAGGACAGAGGTCTTAGAGCAATCTTCAGGAGCCTGTGGTATAGACATCCCCAGAGTGTATGGATAAAGAAATCAAGGTATCCATAAGCTTAGAAATAAAACTGAGGTTGAAAGCCATTTATTAACCAGTCATTTGGTGTTTTAAAACGAAGGATCTAGAACAGAAATTAAAGTGTCACATTCCGTAAGTCTTTGTCTTGCCTTGTCTTATTCATAGAAGGCATTCTTAATTGATCATTTAGCCATCATTGAGATCAAATGCTGTAACGCACTCCTCTGCTGTGATCACCTACCGTAGACTTCGCAGGAAAGTTAAAACTGAGCTAGTAGAGCCAGAAAGTGTGAGGTAGATAATTAAATGATTATAGTTAAATTCCCTTCCTGACAATTTGAAAACTTGTATGTGAGTTTAATTCTCGTGAGGAATTTATCTCTTCATACCATCATTTAGTTTTGCTTTTAATTTTTTTTTCCCCATCGTTTAACAGGCTATGTAATTTTTTGTTGCTGCAAGTCAAACATAATGTACATGGTAATAAGAACTGAGGTAAGTAAACATTTTGGATGATTATTTATTTTAATCTGGCTAGGAGTTGGGCTATGTTTAATAGTTTATGTAGCTTTAGTTGCCAGAACCTCAAACTCTTCTGATTTCTTTTTTATTATTATTTTAATCTTGGCCACTCACTTTGGCCTCCCTAAGAACTTCACCTTTGTGGAGGCTGAAGCAACTTCCTCTCGGACGCACATCCATCATGCTGACTTCTGATTAACACCAGTTCTGGGAATGCATCTAAGATTTCTACTTTCACATACCCGGAAATTCTGCCCTTAGGTCAAAACAACTTTGATGTTATTGTAAACATTTACTGACCATAAATCCTGCCCTTAGGCAGTTTCCATATGGTATATAAACCCTATGTCTGCAGACAGGGATTCACCGTCTTGTCCCTTGGCTGCTCAAGACATGGCTTC
>NW_022296515.1:0-330 GCF_002776525.5 Piliocolobus tephrosceles
TTCTTTTTTCTAATATCTTCTGAATTGTTTACAATTTTAATACTTCCGCCGGGCGCGGTGGCTCAAGCCTGTAATCCCAGCACTTTGGGAGGCCGAGACGGGCGGATCACGAGGTCCGGAGATCGAGACCATCCTGGCTAACACAGTGAAACCCCGTCTCTACTAAAAAAAATACAAAAAAAAACTAGCCGGGCGAGGTGGCGGGCGCCTGTAGTCCCAGCTACTCGGGAGGCTGAGGCAGGAGAATGGCGTAAACCCGGGAGGCGGAGCTTGCAGTGAGTTGAGATCTGGCCACTGCACTCCAGCTCCGGCGACAGAGCAAGACTCCGT
>NW_022296515.1:430-7637 GCF_002776525.5 Piliocolobus tephrosceles
TGGGTAGTTCATTGTTAGTGTACAGAAATGCTACTAATGTTTGTTATTTTAATTTTGCATCCTGTAACTCTACTGAATTTGTTTATTAGTTCTAACAGGTCTTTGGTGGCTCTTCAAGGTTTTTCATATGTAGGATTATGTCCTTTGCTAACAGAGACAATTTAACTTTCTAATTTGGATGCCTTTTATTGCTTTCTCTGGCCTATTTGCTCCAGCAGAGTTTTACTACTACGTTAAACATAAACAACAAGAGTGGTAATCCTTGCCTGTTTCTGATCTTAGAGGAAAAGGTTTCGACTTTTCACCATTTATTATTATGTTAGCTGTGGGCTTGCTGAATATGGCCTTTATTGTGTTGAGGTACATTTTTCCTATACCTAATTTTTTGAGACTTTTTTTTGATAAAAGAAAGTTGAATTTTGGCAAATGCTTTTCCTGTATTAATATCTGTTGAGATGATTACATGGATTTTGTCTTTTATTCTGGTAGCTTAGTGTGTCACATCTTATAGTTGTAACAGGGTATTTAAAATTGGTAAAAATGGCCGGGCGCAGTAGCTTATGCCTGTAATCCCAGCACTTTGGGAGGCCAAGGCAGGTGGATCATCTGAGGTCGAGAGTTCAAGACCAGCCTAATCAATATGGAGAAACCCCGTCTCTACTAAAACATTACCCAGGCGTGGTGACAGGTGACTGTAATCCCAGCTACTCAGGAGGCTGAGGCAGGAGACTCATGTGAACCCGGGAGGCGGAGGTTGCAGTGACCCAAGATCACGCCATTGCACTCCAGCCTGGGTGATAAGAGCAAAACTCCGTCTCAAAAATAAATAAATAAATAAATAAAATTGATAAAAACTTACGTTTGATTACATTTAAAATACTCAACACTTTTAGTGCCTTCCTAACATTTTATGCTTTTGATGTTATCATTTACACATTTTTCTATTGTGTATACGTTAATAAATATTTGTAGCTATTATTGTTTTTTATATTGTTTGTATTAGATTTGTCTTATAACCTTCATACTAAAGATATGAGTGATTGAAACACAACATTAAAGTATTGAAGTATTCTGAATTTAACTATGCAATTACTTTTAAAAGTTAGTTTTATGCCTTCAGGGGGGTTTTTTGGGGTTTTTTTGTTTGTTTGTTTTTTGTTTTTGTGAGATGGAGTCTTGCCCTGTTGCCCGAGCTGGAGTGAAGTGACATGATCTCGGCTCACTACAACATCTGCCTCCCAGTTTCCAGGGATTCTCCTGCCTCAGCCTTCTGAGTACCTCTGATTACAGGCGCGTCCCACGATGCCTGGCTAATTTTTGTATTTTTAGTAAAGACAGGGTTTCACCATGTTGACTAGGCTGGTCTTGAACTCCCGACCTGAGGTGATCTGCCCACCTTGGCCTCCCAAAATGCTGGCATTATAGGCGTGAGCCAGCGTGCCTGGCCCAGGTGTTTTTACATTACTAATTAGCATCCTTTTCTTTCAGCTTGAAGAATTTGTTTTCTTTTCTTTTTTTTTTTTTTTTGACAGAATGTAGCTCTGTTGTTCAGGCTAGAGTGCAGTGGCATGATCTAGGCTCACTGAAACCTCCGCCTCCCAGGTTCAAGCGATTCTCCTGCCTCAGCCTCCTGAGTAGCTGGGACTACAGGCACATGCCACCATGCCTGGCTAATTTTTGTATTTTTACAGATGGGGTTTCACCATGCTGGCCAGGCTGCTCTCAAACTCATGAACTCAAGTGATCCACCCACCTCAGTCTCCCAAAGTGCTGGGATTACAGGCTTGAGCCACCCTGCCCAGGCAAAGAACTTCTTTTAGCATTTCTTCTAAGACAGGTCTGGTGCTGATGAACTTCCTCAGCTTTTGTATGGTAAAGTCTTTACCTCTCCTTGTTTTCTTTTTTTTTTTCTTTTTTCTTTTTCTTTTTTTTTTTTGAGACGGAGTCTCGCTCTGTCACCCAGGCTGGAGTGCTGTGGCCGGATCTCAGCTCACTGCAAGCTCCGCCTCCCGGGTTCACGCCATTCTCCTGTCTCAGCCTCCCGGGTAGCTGGGACTACAGGCGCCGCCATCTCGCTTGGCTAGTTTTTTGTAGTTTTTAGTAGAAACGGGGTTTCACCATGTTAGCCAGGATGGTCTCCATCTCCTGACCTCGTGATCCGCCCGTCTCGGCCTCCCAAAGTGCTGGGATTACAGGCTTGAGCCACCGCGCCCGGCTCTCCTTGTTTTCTAAAGGACAGCTTTACTGAGTAAAGTATTCTTGATTGCCAGTATTTCTTTTTCAGCACTTTGAATATATCATCCTACTGTCTCCTGGCATCTAAGGTTTCTGCTGAAGTCTGTTGCAGCACCGAGTGTGGTGGCTCCTGCCTATAATCCCAGCACTTTGGGAGGCCAAGGAGGGTGGATCACCTGAGGCTGGGAGTTCGAGACCAGCCTGACCAACATGGAGAAACCCTGTCTGTACTAAAAATACAAAATTAGTCGGGCATGGTGGTGCATGCCTGTAATCCCAGCTACTCGGGAGACTTAGGCAGGGCAGAAGAATCACTTGAACCCGGGAGGTGGAGGTTGCAGTGAGCTGAGATAGTGCCGTTGTACTCATCCTGGAAAACAAGAACGAAACTCCTTCTCAGAAAAAAAAAAAAAAAGAAAAAGAAAAGTCTGTTGCTAGCTTTAATAGAACTCCCTTATGTTTTTCTTTGTTGGTTGGTTTTGAGACGGAGTATCACTCTTGTTACCCAGGCTGGAGTGCAATGGCACGATCTAGGCTCACCACAACCTCCACCTCCCGGGTTCAAGCGATTCTCCTGCCTCAGCCTCCCAAGTAGTTGGGATTACAGGCATGTGCCACCACGCCCGGCTAATTTTGTATTTTTAGTAGAGACGGGGTTTCTCCATGTGATCAGACTGGTCTCAAACTCCCAACCTTAGGTGATCCGCCCGCCTTAGCCTCCCAAAGTGCTTGGATTATAGGCGTGAGCCACTGGGCCTGGCCATATCCCTTATGTTTTATATGCTTCTTTTCCCTTGCTGCTTTCAGGATCCTCTTTTGTCCTACATTTTTGACAATGTAATTACAATGTGTCTTGGTATAGTCTTGTTTGGATTGAATCTAACTGGGGACTTTTGACCTGCTTGTACTTGGATATTTATATCTTTCCCAAGTTTTCTGTTATTGTTTCTTTTTGTTTTTTAGACAGAATCTCGCTGTGTCACCCAGGCTGGAGTGCAGTGGCTCGATCTTTGCTCACTGCAACCTCTGCCTTCTGGGTTCAAGCAATTCTCCTGCCTCAGCCTCCTGAGTAGCTGGGATTACAGGCGCCCACCACCATGCCCAGTTAATTTTTGTATTTTTAGTAGAGATGGGGTTTCACCATGTTGGCCAGGCTGATCTGGAACTCCTGACCTCAGGTGATCCACCTGCCTCGGCCTCCCAAAGTGCTGGGATTACAGGTGTGAGCCACCGAGCCTGGCCTGCTATTGTTTCTTTAATATTTTGTCTTCTTTGTCTTTCCTTCTCCTTCTTAATTCCTATAATTTGAATATTTGCTCTTTTGATTGTCTCATAACTCCTGTAAGCTTTTTTTTATTCTTTTTCATGGGGATAGTTGGCTATCTTTGCTTTTTCATGTGTATAAGGGGATGAAAGCTACTATCTCCTGCTCTGTCATCTTGGTGATGTCATCTCACATTGTGCACTTTGCATTTACACTTGTGAAGTTTTCTGTCATCCATCTGGATCAAAATGTAAGTAATGACAGGAAAGCTCATGCTGGGTGGTACCTTGGGTATTCCGTTACCTTGCGCTTCAAGACTGGGTTGGTTGTTTTTGTTATGATTTATAGAGTTTGTGGGAAAAGCAGGTTCAGTCCTGCCTGGGGCTATTTTTCAATCTACATTGTCATAGTTGGCTCATACCTGTAATCCCAGCAATTTGGGAGGCCAAGGCTGGCAGATCACCTTAGGTTAGGAGCTTGAGACCAGCCTGGCCAAAATGGTGAAACCCTCTCTCTACTAAAAATACAAAAATTAGCCAGGTGTGGTAGTACATGCCTGTAATCCCAGCTACTCGGGGGGCTGAGGCAGGAAAATCGCTTGAACCCAGGAGGCGGAGGTTGTAGTGAGCCAAGATCGCGCCACTGCACTCCAGCCTGGGAGACAGAGAGAGACTCTGTCTCAAAAAAAAGAAAACAAAATTGTCAGTCATCTTCCGACAGAGATACTTAATGATAGTTTTGACGGAAATTTCTAAACAGTAAAATACCTTCCCAAAATAGTGACTGTGGGCCAGGTGCGGTGGCTCACTCCTGAAATCACAGCAGTTTGGGAGGCCAAGGCTGGCGGATCACCTGAGGTCAGGAGTTCAAGGCCAGCCTGGCCAACATGGCAAAACCCCATCTCTACTAAAAAATACAAAAATTAGCCAGGTATGGTAGCGAACACCTATAATCCCAGCTACTCGGGAGGCTGAGGCAAGGAGAATTGCTTAAACCTGGGAGGCAGAGGTTGCAGTGAGCCGAGATCATGCCACTGAACTCCAGCCTGGCTGACAGTGAGACTCTGCCTCAAAACAAAAAAAAAAAAGTGACTGTACTTTTGAAAAATGCCTTTATCTCATGCCTTGAAAAATGCCTTTATCTCATGCCCTTTATCACAATACTTACACTATACAAAATCAGGTTGTTACTAGTTTATCTCACCTGACAGACTGTGAATTCATTAGAACCAGGAAACATGCCTGTCCTTTTTGTTTGTATTTTTATTTTTTTGAGATGGAGTCTCACTCTGTTGCACAGGCTGGAGTGCAATGGTATAATCTTGGCCCACTACAACCTCCACCTCCTGCGTTCAAATGATTCTCCTGCCTCAGCCTCCTAAGTAGCTGGGATTACAGGCACACATCACCACACCTGGCTAATTGTTGTATTTTTAGTAGAGACGGAGTTTTGCCATGTTGGCCAGGCTGGTCTTGAACTCCTGACCTCAGGTGATCCACCTGCCTCGGCCTCCCGAAGTGCTGGGATTACAGGCGCGAGCCACTGCATCAGGTGCCTGTTCTTTTTATTGCTATACCCCTCTATATACACTATAACAAGACACAGAGTAAGCATTCAGTAAATGTTAGATATATCGATCATAAGAAATTCATATTTAGGCTGAGCGCGATGGTACACGCCTATACTCCCAGCACTTTGGAAGGCTGAAGTAGGCAGATCGCTTGAGCTCATGAGTTTGAGACCAACCTGGGCAACATCGCAAAACCCTACCTCTACAAAAAATTACAAAAATTACCTGAGTGTGATGGTGTGTACCTGTAGTCCCAGCTACTCGGGAGGTTGAGGTGGGAGGATAGTTTGAGTGTGGGAGGTGGAGGTTGCAGTGAGCCAAGAACATACCGCTACACTCCAGCCTGGGCAATAGAGCCAGACCTTGTCACAAAAAAAAAAAAAGAAAAGTAAAATCATATTTAAAAAGCAGCATGGAGGCTGGGTGCAGTGGTTCACACCTGTAATCCCAGCACTTTGGAGGCCAAGGCAGGTGGATCACCTGAGGTCAGGAGTTCAAGAGCAGCCTGGCCAATATGGTGAAACCCCATCTCTACTAAAAATACAAAAATTAGCTGGGTGTGGTGTCACACACCTGTAATTCCAGCTACTTGGGAGGCTGAGGCACAAGAATCACTTGAACCTAGGAAACAGAGGTTGTGGTGAGCCGAGATCACACCACTGCACTCCAGCCTGGACAATAGAGTGAGACTCTGTCTCCAAAATAATTCAATAAATAAAATAAAATAATATTCCATTGTGTGGATATACTACATTTTGTTTATCCATTCATCAGTTTATGGACATTAGAGTTGCTTCTACTTCTTGGCTATTATAAATAATGCTGTTATGAACAAGTTTCTGTGTGGACCTACGTTTTAATTTCTCTTGGGCATATTCCTATAACTAAAACTGCTGAGTCATATGATAACTCTATGTTTAACTTTTCGAGAAACTGCCAAACTGTTCCTTATTTATGTTCTCACCAGCAGTGTATGAGGGTCTTAAATTCTCCACATTTTGCCAACACTTAATTGTCTGCCTTTTTTATTATAGACTTTCTAATGGGCATGAAGTGGTAAATGCAATATTTTAAAAAATTTTAAATCAATTCAAAAAGTCTATGAACAAAATATCAAAATTTTAAATAAATACAGGATCTAGCAGTGCTGTGCTTAGCCACATTGGCACCTGAAGTAAAAAGAAAACTGTGTGTCCCTATGTACATTTCTATTTATTCTGAATGGTAATAAAAGAGACTAATTTTGAAAGTATGCTTTTAATATAAAACTTTATCAAGACATGTTACTATTCCTCCTGAATATGAACAGAAATAAAAAAGAAAATTAAAAATTAGAAATGTACAAATCTCCATATGAGAGCATTAATTATTAAGGAACAAGCAGATATCAAATAGAAAGTAAGAATAGTAGGCCGGGAATGGTGGCTCACACCTGTAATCTCAGCACTTTGGAAGGCCAAAGTGGGTGGATTGCTTGGGTCCAGGAATTCAAAACTAGCCTGGGCAACATAGCAAAACCCTGTCTCCACAAAAATACAATAAATTAGCCAAGCATGGTGTCATGCACCTGTAGTCCCAGTTACTCGGGAGGTTGAAGTGGGAGGATCACCTGGGCCTGGAACCTCAAGGCTGCAGTGAGCCAGATCATGCTATTGTACTCCACCCTGGGAGAGAGAGACACTGTCTCAAAAAAACAAAAATAAAAACAACAGAAAGTCAGAAGATTATGCAAGTCCCAATTTCATGTTTGAAGTGGAACTATGACAAATAAAATAAAATACCATTAGAATTTTCATTTTTAGCCAGTAAAAAGTTATTTTCTCTAAATACTTCTAATTTCCAAAGAGTAGCCAATCAATAGCAAATACATGGAGACAACCTAGGTGCCCATCAACAGTGGATTGAATAAAGAAAATGTGGTACATATAGGCCGGGCTCGGTGGCTCACGCCTGTAATCCCAGCACTTTAGGAGACTGAGGTGGGCAGATCACTTGAGGTCAGGAGATCGAGAACATCCTGGCCAACATGGTGAAACCCCATCTCTACTAAAAATACAAAAATTAGCCGGGCATGGTGGTGCGTGTCTGTAGTCCCAGCTACTCAGGAGGCTGAAGCAGGAGAATCGCCTGAACCCAGG
>NW_022296518.1:0-685 GCF_002776525.5 Piliocolobus tephrosceles
ATCACAACCACAAGAACTAAAGAACCAAGAGTAAACAAATCCCAAAGCTTGCAGAAGACAATAAATAAACAAGATCAAAGCAGAACTAAAGGAAAGGGAGACACAAAAAGCCTTTCAGAAAATCAACCAATCCAGGAACTGGTCTTTTGAGAAAAAAATAAAAATAAAATAAATAGATTACTACTAGCTAGACAAAGAGGAAAAGAGAGAAGAATCAAATAGACACAATCAAAAATGATAAGGGAGCTATCCCTACTGACCCCACAGAAATATAAACAACCATGAGAAAATACTATAAACACCTCTATGCACATGAACTATAATAGAACATCTAGAAGAAATGGATAAATTCCTGAACACAGACACCCTCCCAAGACTGAACCAGGAAGAAACTGAATCCCTGAATAGACCAATAACAAGTTCTGAAATTGAGGCAGTAATAAATAGCCTACCAATCAAAAAAAGCCCAGGACCAGATGAATTTACTGCTGAATTCTACCAGAGGTACAAAGAAGAAGAACTGGTACCATTTTTACTGAAACTATTCCAAACAACTGAAAAGAAGAGACTCCTCCCTAACTCATTTTATGAGACCAGCATCATCCTAATTCTAAAACTTGGCATAGATATAAAAGAAAGAAAGAAAGAAAGAAAGAAAGAAAGAAAGAAAGAAAGAAAGAAAGAA
>NW_022296518.1:695-1361 GCF_002776525.5 Piliocolobus tephrosceles
GAAAGAAAGAAAGAAAGAAAGAAAGAAAGAAAGAAAGAAAGAAAGAAGAAAACTTCAGACTGATGTCCTCTATCGTTTTCCTGTTTTTCAATTTCATTGCTTTCTGCTCTAATTTTAAGTACATATCTTATTCTGCTTGCTTTAGGATTAAATTGTTCTCTCTCCCTAGTTTCCTAAGGTAGAAATTTGGATTATTGATTTTAGATCTTTCTTTTTTCTTATATATGAATTTAATGTATTAATGGAGAATAGGCCTTTGTTATGAACAATTCTCTGGCCATATTTTATATGTTTACCTTTCTATTCCCTGTGTCAGTCCATAAGGAGACCTTTCTTGACTCTATCATTGGTATCTGATGAAGTTCCCAATGGCAAATATCCATGAGTTTGGGACCTGCCCCCACCTCCATGACTTTTGTCCACTCTCAAAGGAGCCTCCAGTCATTCATTCCAATTACCGTTTATATGTTCCTGCTGGTTTATGGCTTCAGGTAAGCATATATCAACTATTAGTCTAAAATAGCCTATATCTGTAGATTTCCCAGTAGTGATTTATTGTGTGATCTCCATTCAGTAAGAATGGGAATGACAACTTCAAAACTCTTTACATGTCAAAGCTCCCCCTATTCATTTTAATCTTTTTGTTAATTATCTAATACCATGTTT
>NW_022296524.1:0-468 GCF_002776525.5 Piliocolobus tephrosceles
GAAGAGAAGTGAGATGAGATCCCTTCATAAAGTTAGGGAGCTCATCTACATGAATAGTGCTAAAAGAAAATGTCTTCACATGGTGTTTGAGATTTGAATTTTAATGACCTGTATATTCTGTGAAAACTCAGTAATAGCAAATTTTATTAAATGCCTTTTCAAGATAATATTTTCCTACTTTCTGATGCTAAAAGTTGGATCCACAAACATGTAGCAGTATCTGCACTATCAAGAGCTTGTTAGAAATACAGACCCTGTCATTCTTCTCCAGGCATACTATCAAATTATATTTTTAAACAAGATCCGAGGTGATTTGCATGCATATTGCCATAGTTTTCTATTGTTGCTGTAACAAACTTAGTGAAACAATGTGCAGTAACCACAAACTTAGCAGAATAAAACATTGAATATTATCTTATTGAAGATCAGAAGTCTTAAAATGAAGGTGTCAAAAGGGTGAAGTTTTTT
>NW_022296524.1:568-2212 GCF_002776525.5 Piliocolobus tephrosceles
TTTTTTTTTTTTTTTTTCCTGGAAGCTGTAGGGAAGTATTTGTCTCCTTGCCTTTTCTATCTCCTGAAGGCTTTTTGCATTCTTTGGCTTGTAGAGTCTCCTCCATCTTCAAGGCCAGCCTGTAACCGTTCAAAACTTGCAATGTCCCTTTGCCATATAGAGTACCATATACACAGCTTCTAGGAAGTGAGACTTGGGCATATTTGGGGGATGGATGGGCTCTTATTCTGTCTACTGTAAACATTAAAGACAGAGAGAGCACTACCTTAGAAACCTGAAGGAAGCACATGTAAATACAAAAGCTCAAGTTCAACTTGGGTACTTTGGGATTTTCATTGAATAAGATCAGCTGAACAGGGACTCACAAACAAAAATTACTGGTCAATTGAAGAATCAATATAGTATGTGAGAAAGTCAGCAAAAAGAGCAAATAACAGAACAGAATGCAGAATTGGAACATCATAATGCTTATAAATGTGTATTTAAAGAGGTAATATTCTAAATAAAAAAATATGAACATGAATTGCAAAAACAAGTTGTCATGTTAATAGAGTGGTCCAGCAAACTCAGATATGCCGTCACATGCAAGAATCTTGAATGGAGAAGCAAATATCAATTTCCTACATACTTTAAATCTAATATAGAATGAATTTATCTAAATCTAAAAATATCATACATGTGAGTTATTTTACTACATCAAATACCACCTGGGGGCTCTCTATCACACAAATGAAGTCAAATGCAACAAACAAACAACAACAACAACAACTCTATACAGATCACATAGGACTTTTAGTGTGGTCTGTGGTTTGATGCAAGTCTATGAACAGTTTGTTACTGGGCCATGACAAGATGACACAAAAAATAAAAGTTTTTAAACAACTTTTGTAGTAAGCCTAACTACAATCTTCAAAGTGCATAATCAGGAAACTTGTCTCAATGAATATGAATGAAATCAGTGTAAATGTTGTCCATCTTGCAGGGTACATTGTGTCTGATGTAACTACTCGTGTGACAGTTTAATCTGTTAAATGAAACCCAAAACTATAAAACAGCATAAGAATTTACTTGTGTACACAAGTTGTTTTTATAAACATCATTTGTATCAAAACTTTTTAGCATGTATAGTTATATATGTATAATTATATCTATAGTTGATATAACACTATAGTTTTACAGTATTCATAAGTTAGGAAAGTATTTTATAGTATTCATAAGTTAAGAAAGTATTTTTATTATATTTTTCACCCTAATTTTTATATGATGAAACAAGTTCACTTTACCCTCTTCTCAAGAATTAGTAAATTAGTTCATACACTCTGGAAAGCAGTTTGGAGATTTCTCAGAAAACTTAGAACTACCATTTGATCCAGCTATCCTATTATTGGGTATATATCCAAAAGAAAATACATCCCTCTACCAAAAAGACACATGCACCCAGATGTTTATTACAGCACTATTCACAACTGCAAAAATCTGGAATCAATCTAGGTATCCATCAATGGTGGACTGGACAAAGACAATGTATATATACACCATGGAATACTATGCAGTCATAGAATAGAAAAAAATTATGTCCCATTCAGCAATGTGGATGCAGCTGGAGGTCATTATCCTGAGTAAATTAATGCAGGAAGAAAAATT
>NW_022296525.1:0-435 GCF_002776525.5 Piliocolobus tephrosceles
GCAGTGAGCTGAGATCCGGCCACTGCACTCCAGCCCGGGCGACAGAGCGAGACTCTGTCTCAAAAAAAAAAAAAAAAGAAAAGAAAAAAGAAAAAGAAAATACAAAATTAGCTGGCATGGTGGCGCATGCCTGTAATCCCAGCTGTTTTGAAGGCTGAGGCAGGATAATCACTTGAACTAGGGAGGCGGAGGTTGTAGTGAGCTGAGATTGTGCCATAGCACTGGGCAACAAGAGCAAAACTCCGTCTCAAAAAAAACAAAAAAACACAAAAAAAGCAAAGCAAAATTAACTGGGTGTGGTGGTACACACCTGTAATCCCAGCTACTTGGGAGGCAGAGGCAGGAGAATCACTTGAACCTGGGAGGCAGAGGTTGCAGTGAGCTGAAATCGCGCTCCAGCCTGGAGCAAAACTCTGTCTCAGAAAAAAAAAAAAA
>NW_022296525.1:535-1170 GCF_002776525.5 Piliocolobus tephrosceles
AAAAGTCCAGGTGTGGTGGCTCATGCCTGTAATTCCAGCACTTTGGGAGGCTGAGGCAGGTGGATCACGAAGTCAGGAGTTCAAGACCAGCCTGGCCAAGGTGGTGAAACCCCATCTCTACTAAAAATACAAAAATTAGCCCGGCGTGGTGGCAGGCTCCTGTAATCCTAGCTACTCGGGAGGCCGAGGCAGAGAATTGCTTGAACCCGGGAGGCAGAGGTTGCAGTGAGCCAAGATCACACCACTGCACTCCAGTCTAGGTGACAGAGTGAGACTCCGTCTAAAAAAAAAAAAAATTACTATTGGGGCTAGTCTGGCCTAGAGAAGAACAGTGATTTGCATGCTCTCATGTATGATGTATGTGCAATACCCCATCCCGTGGGGAGTGAAGTGACTTGCCTAACGTCACATTGTATGTTGTGTGAAAAACCAGCCTGGGCCCCAGAGAAGGCTGCTCTGCAGCCTGGGAAGAGATGACAGGCCCTGCATGATCTGCCCTGCCCTCTCCAGGACCTGAATGCCCCTCTCCACTCAGGACAATGGGAACGCCTCCTGCCAAAGCCACTGCTATTCCTCTCAGCGGGGAGAAGTGAGGAGACAATGAAAGAGGCTGTGGAATGAGGGGTGTGGGGGAC
>NW_022296526.1:0-1162 GCF_002776525.5 Piliocolobus tephrosceles
TATAAATGACAATTTTTTTAATTTGGTACTCATGATTAAACAACTTTTGAAAAGTAATATATAATATTATATATATGTACTTATTTTTTAAAACAAAGCGAAGTTAAATACTATATTCTTGTAATAATATATATTTCAGAAAAGAAATACACATATTTATTAAAATATACGTATAAATCACAAAATAAATAATAAACCTGAACTAAATAAAAATGCATACAAATTTTATATTAAAACTTTAGTATAATATCTTTCAGTGTGAAACAAAAAAACAAATAAATAAAATAAAATAATAGTATTAAAAATCAAAATTAATATTAAACGTAAAATACATCTGACAGAAAAAAAAATTTATACATATATATTTAAATTTTAAAATTGCCCTTAATAAAAATAACAATTTGTATTAAAAACATTTATGAAATATATTCATGTTTAAATAAGAGCATAACAAAAAAATATATATTTTATTTTATATATGATTATTAGTACTTAAATTAATCATATTTTAAAAAACAAAAAATTGTTATCTTTATATATTTTATGATGTTATTTTTTCTTCATGAAATGTTAAAAAAATTATTAATATACTATTTATTACTATTCTCAACATCTAACGTAGAATACACCAAACAATTTTTGCCGAAATAAAAACTAGCTTATGCTTTTTATATTAATAAGATATTTGTAACATGTATTTGCAGATTTATTTATAGATATGTTAAACACAAAAAAAAAAAAAAAAAAAAAAAAAAAAAAAGATAGTCTACATCATTTAATAAATTGTTATTTATTAACTATTTAAAAAAATAAATACATTTTTATAATCAATATAAACAATAAATACCCGAGATATATTTTTCACACTTTCGTACCTGTCATTATTATTATTAAAAACAGTATTCTAAAAAATATTTTTTTTAGGTACAAAGACCTATACATGATAACATTTAAGACCAAAATAAATTAATGAATATAAATAAATAAAATATAATTTGTTTTTAAGTAAATATTAGTTTTTTTTATTAGAACGCATATATATATTATTATTATAACTAAAATACATAAAAAAAAAAAAAAAAAAAAACGATATGTTTAAATGTGTTGTAATATTTTTTTTTTTTTTTTAAATTTTTTTTAATTTAAATTTTTTTTTTTTTTT
>NW_022296527.1:0-644 GCF_002776525.5 Piliocolobus tephrosceles
ATATATATATATATATATATATATATATATATATATATATATATATGTATGTATATTATATTTTTATAAGTATACAATATATACACCCATTTTCCGACCGTATTCCGATTTAGCACATATAGCTTTCCTTTTTAACATTTGCCTCAAATGTATATATGTATACGTGACTTACCGTTTTTGTTTGTGCAACACATTGTCATTTCATATTATGTACATGTGTGCGTTGTACTTGCTATACTTTTGTTTATTTTTAATAACTTGATTTTTTTTTTTTTTTTTCTAAAACTCATTTTTTATATTTTAAACTTATTTCATAATCATTAAGAAAATAGAGACATGTTATGTTTCACCAATTTATATACTGATTAATCTTCATTATAATATGTATTTGTGTAGATGCAAACATAATGGTAAAAAAAAAAAAATAAATAAATAAATAAATAAATAAAAATTATGTTATTTTTATTTCGTTAGTTAATAATACGAAATATGACTTACTACTACTTATTACAATTAAAATTATAGTGTGTTAACAATTTGGGAAAAAAAAAAAAAAACACAAACTGGACACAAACTTGACACAAACTTGATACAAATAAGCTCATTTTATCCTTGCTATAAATAGCCATGTCTTAATTAATATA
>NW_022296527.1:744-1168 GCF_002776525.5 Piliocolobus tephrosceles
ATATATATATATATATATATATATATATATATATATATATATATATGTATGTATATTATATTTTTATAAGTATACAATATATACACCCATTTTCCGACCGTATTCCGATTTAGCACATATAGCTTTCCTTTTTAACATTTGCCTCAAATGTATATATGTATACGTGACTTACCGTTTTTGTTTGTGCAACACATTGTCATTTCATATTATGTACATGTGTGCGTTGTACTTGCTATACTTTTGTTTATTTTTAATAACTTGATTTTTTTTTTTTTTTTTCTAAAACTCATTTTTTATATTTTAAACTTATTTCATAATCATTAAGAAAATAGAGACATGTTATGTTTCACCAATTTATATACTGATTAATCTTCATTATAATATGTATTTGTGTAGATGCAAACATAATGGTAAAAAAAAAAAA
>NW_022296528.1:0-373 GCF_002776525.5 Piliocolobus tephrosceles
TTTTCTCTGATTTGTTTTGTTTTCGTTTTTTGAGACGGAGTCTCACTTAGTCACCCAGGCTGGAATGCAGTGGCACGATCTCGGCTCACTGCAAGTGATTCTCCTGCCTCAGCCTCCCAAGTAGCTGGGATTACAGGCATGCACCACCACGCCCAGCTAATTTTTGTATTTTTAGTAGAGACGAGGTTTCAGGATGTTAGTCAGGCTGGTCTGCAACTCCTGATCTCATGATCCGCCTGCCTCATCCTTCCAAAGTGCTGGGATTACAGGCATGAGCCACCACATGTGGCAAAATCCCTAGTTTTCTTTCTTTTTGTTTATTTCTTTCTTCCTTTTTTTTTTTTTTTTTTTTTTAGAGACGGAGTCTCGCTTT
>NW_022296528.1:473-1140 GCF_002776525.5 Piliocolobus tephrosceles
CACACCTGTAATCCCAGCACTTTGGGAGGCCAAAGCAGGAGAATCACCTGAACTCATCAGTTCAAAACTAGCCTGGCCAACGTGGTGAAACCCTGTCTGTACTAAAATACAAAAATTAGCTGGGCATGGTGGTGGGTGCCTATAATCCCAGCTACTGAGAGGCTAAGGCAGAAGAATCACTAAAACCAGGGAGGCCGAGGTTGCAATGAGTCAAGATCATACCACTGCACTCCACCCTGAGCGACAGACTAAGACTCTGTCGCAAAATAAAATAAAATAAAATAAAATCCCTCATTTTCTCTGATTTGTTTTGTTTTCGTTTTTTGAGACGGAGTCTCACTTAGTCACCCAGGCTGGAATGCAGTGGCACGATCTCGGCTCACTGCAAGTGATTCTCCTGCCTCAGCCTCCCAAGTAGCTGGGATTACAGGCATGCACCACCACGCCCAGCTAATTTTTGTATTTTTAGTAGAGACGAGGTTTCAGGATGTTAGTCAGGCTGGTCTGCAACTCCTGATCTCATGATCCGCCTGCCTCATCCTTCCAAAGTGCTGGGATTACAGGCATGAGCCACCACATGTGGCAAAATCCCTAGTTTTCTTTCTTTTTGTTTATTTCTTTCTTCCTTTTTTTTTTTTTTTTTTTTTTAGAGACGGAGTCTCGCTTT
>NW_022296529.1:0-315 GCF_002776525.5 Piliocolobus tephrosceles
GCTGAAGCAAGAGAATCGCTTGAACCCAGAAGGCAGAGGTTGCAGTGAGCTGAGATTGCGCCACTGTACTCCTGCCTGGGTCAGAGCAAGACTGTCAAAAAAGCAAACAAAAACCACAGGCCGGGCGCGGTGGCTCAAGCCTGTAATCCCAGCATTTTGGGAAGCCGAGACGGGCGGATCACGAGGTCAGGAGATCGAGACCATCCTGGCTAACACAGTGAAACCCGTCTCTACTAAAAAATACAAAAAACTAGCTGGGCGTGGTGGTGGGCGCCCGTAGTCTCAGCTACTCGGGAGGCTGAGGCAGGAGAATGG
>NW_022296529.1:415-1231 GCF_002776525.5 Piliocolobus tephrosceles
AAAAAAAAAAAAAAAGAAAACCACAAAGACTGCAGAACTGCATCAAACGGTGAACTGCGAACTGGCACACAAAGTACGTGGCTGCCCACACTTACGAAGACGTCTTGCTGTCCCGGGACCACTTTTTGATCTGTGAGAGCTTGTTGATGAGGAAGATGCCCTTTCCCTGGGCCTTGCCACAAGGCTTCATGATCCAGGTGCTGGACGGGCTCTTCCGGAACTCCTCTACAAACAGGTTGTAGTCAGCAGGCAGCATATAGGTGACAGGAACAAAGTCTGCAAAGCAAAGACACCCAGCACTGGTAAGCGGCCAGCCCAGCAGTGGCCATGAACAGAAAGATCTTGCCCCTGCCTTTCCAGGGTCTATGGGCTTGGTGCCCCCCACCGCAACCCAGCAGCTAACAGAACAAGGGCCTCTGCTGCACAATCCCTGGGCAACACTCAGAAGTTACATTTACAGAGCCTACCTAAGCACCTTACAAACCTGTATTTTTCAATCCCCACGGCTACCTGGGAGCTCCTGTAAATAAACCCTGTAATAATTCCCATTTAGCAGATGAGGAACTGATAACCAGGGAGGTCAGTTAGAGAATTCTGCCCAGGTTTGTGAAGGAATCTGAAACTATTCAGTCCAGCTTTTATCCCGGACTGGACAGGGACACAGTGTCTTCCCTGGGTATAGCCAGGCATAGTCATGAGCCCTCGTGGCAGCCTGTGGCTCAAGAAGTGTTTCCCCGGGCCAAGTACTGAGGGCATCCTCTGGCTTACACAAAGTCCATGCCGGCTGGGCGTGGTGGCTCATGCCTCTAATCCCAG
>NW_022296531.1:0-4918 GCF_002776525.5 Piliocolobus tephrosceles
TTTTTCCAATTCGGTGAAGAAACTCATTGGTAGCTTGATGGGGATGGCATTGAATCTATAAATTACCTTGGGCAGTATGGCCATTTTCACAATATTGATTCTGCCTATCCATGAGCATGGTATGTTCTTCCATTTGTTTGTGTCCTCTTTGATTTCACTGAGCAGTGGTTTGTAGTTCTCCTTGAAGAGGTCCTTTACATCCCTTGTAAGTTGGATTCCTAGGTATTTTATTCTCTTTGAAGCAATTGTGAATGGAAGTTCATTCCTGATTTGGCTCTCTGCTTGTCTGTTACTGGTGTATAAGAATGCTTGTGATTTTTGCACATTAATTTTGTATCCTGAGACTTTGCTGAAGTTGCTTATCAGCTTCAGAAGATTTTGGGCTGAGACGATGGGGTTTTCTAAGTATACAATCATGTCATCTGCAAACAGGGACAATTTGACTTCCTCTTTTCCTAACTGAATACCCTTGATTTCTTTCTCTTGCCTGATTGCCCTAGCCAGAACTTCCAACACTATGTTGAATAGGAGTGGTGAGAGAGGGCATCCCTGTCTTGTGCCAGTTTTCAAAGGGAATTTTTCCAGTTTTTGCCCATTCAGTATGATATTAGCTGTGGGTTTGTCATAAATAGCTCTTATTATTTTGAGGTACGTTCCATCAATACCGAATTTGTTGAGCGTTTTTAGCATGAAGGGCTGTTGAATTTTGTCAAAAGCCTTTTCTGCATCTATTGAGATAATCATGTGGTTCTTGTCTTTGGTTCTGTTGATATGCTGGATTACGTTGATTGATTTGCGAATGTTGAACCAGCCTTGCATCCCAGGGATGAAGCCCACTTGATCATGGTGGATAAGCTTTTTGATGTGCTGCTGAATCCGGTTTGCCAGTATTTTATTGAGGATTTTGGCATCGATGTTCATCAGGGAGATTGGTCTAAAATTCTCTTTTTTTGTTGTGTCTCTGCCAGGCTTTGGTATCAGGATGATGCTGGCCTCATAAAATGAGTTAGGGAGGATTCCCTCTTTTTCTATTGATTGGAATAGTTTCAGAAGGAATGGTACCAGCTCCTCCTTGTACCTCTGGTAGAATTCAGCTGTGAATCCATCTGGTCCTGGGCTTTTTTTGGTGGGCAGGCTATTAATTGTTGCCTCAATTTCAGAGGCTGCTATTGGTCTATTCAGGGATTCAACTTCTTCCTGGTTTAGTCTTGGAAGAGTGTACGCGTCCAGGAAATTATCCATTTCTTCTAGATTTTCTAGTTGATTTGCGTAGAGGTGTTTATAGTATTCTCTGATGGTAGTTTGTATTTCTGTGGGGTCGGTGGTGATATCCCCTTTATCATTTTTTATTGCGTCTATTTGATTCCTCTCTCTTTTCTTCTTTATTAATCTTGCTAGCGGTCTGTCAATTTTGTTGATCTTTTCAAAAAACCAACTCCTGGATTCATTGATTTTTTGGAGGGTTTTTTGTGTCTCTATCTCCTTCAGTTCTGCTCTGATCTTAGTTATTTCTTGCCTTCTGCTAGCTTTTGAATGTGTTTGCTCTTGCCTCTCTAGTTCTTTTAATTGTGATGTTAGAGTGTCAATTTTAGATCTTTCCTGCTTTCTCTTGTGGGCACTTAGTGCTATAAATTTCCCTCTACATACTGCTTTAAATGTGTCCCAGAGATTCTGGTATGTTGTATCTTTGTTCTCATTGGATTCAAAGAACATCTTTATTTCTGCTTTCATTTCGTTATGTACCCAGTAGTCATTCAGGAGCAGGTTGTTCAGTTTCCATGTAGTTGAGCGGTTTTGATTGAATTTCTGAGTCCTGAGTTCTAGTTTGATTGCACTGTGGTCAGAGAGACAGTTTGTTATAATTTCTGTTCTTTTACATTTGCTGAGGAGTGCTTTACTTCCAATTATGTGGTCAATTTTGGAATAAGTGTGATGTGGTGCTGAGAAGAATGTATATTCTGTTGACTTGGGGTGGAGAGTTCTATAGATGTCTATTAGGTTCGCTTGGTGCAGAGATGAGTTCAATTCCTGGATATCCTTGTTAACTTTCTGTCTCGTTGATCTGTCTAATGTTGACAGTGGAGTGTTGAAGTCTCCCATTATTATTGTATGGGAGTCTAAGTCTCTTTGTAAGTCTCTAAGGACTTGCTTTATGAATCTGGGTGCTCCTGTATTGGGTGCATATATATTTAGGATAGTTAGCTCTTCCTGTTGGATTGATCCCTTTACCATTATGTAATGGCCTTCTTTGTCTCTTTTGATCTTTGATGGTTTAAAGTCTGTTTTATCAGAGACTAGGATTGCAACCCCTGCTTTTTTTTGTTCTCCATTTGCTTGGTAGATCTTCCTCCATCCTTTTATTTTGAGCCTATGTATGTCTCTGCATGTGAGATGGGTCTCCTGAAGACAGCAGACTGATGGGTCTTGACTCTTTATCCAGTTTGCCAGTCTGTGTCTTTTAATTGGAGCATTTAGTCCATTTACATTTAAGGTTAATATTGTTATGTGTGATCTTGATCCTGCCATTATGATATTAACTGGTTATTTTGCTCATTAGTTGATGCATTTTCTTCCTAGCCTCGATGGTCTTTACATTTTGGCATGTTTTTGCAGTGGCTGGTACCAGTTGTTCCTTTCCATGTTTAGGGTTTCCTTCAGGGTCTCTTGTAAGGCAGGCCTGGTGGTGACAAAATCTCTAAGCATTTGCTTATCTGTAAAGAATTTTATTTCTCCTTCACTGATGAAACTTAGTTTGGCTGGATATGAAATTCTGGGTTTAAAATTCTTTTCTTTAAGAATGTTGAATATCGGCCCCACTCTCTTCTGGCTTGTAGAGTTTCTGCCGAGAGATCTGCTGTCAGTCTGATGGGCTTCCCTTTGTGGGTAACCCGACCTTTCTCTCTGGCTGCCCTTAAGATTTTTTCCTTCATTTCAACTTTGGTGAATCTGGCAATTATGTGTCTTGGAGTTGCTCTTCTGGAGGAGTATCTTTGTGGCGTTCTCTGTATTTCCTGAATTTGAATGTTGGCCTGGCCTGCTAGGTTGGGGAAGTTCTCCTGGATGATATCCTGTAGAGTGTTTTCCAATTTGGTTCCATTTTCCCCCTCACTTTCAGGCACCCCAATCAGACGTAGATTTGGTCTTTTGACATAATCCCATACTTCTTGCAGGCTTTGTTCATTTCTTTTTCTTCTTTTTTCTTTTGGTTTCTCTTCTCGCTTCATTTCATTCATTTGATCCTCAATCGCTGATACTCTTTCTTCCAGTTGATCGAGTCGGTTACTGAAGCTTGTGCATTTGTCACGTATTTCTCGTGTCATGGTTTTCACCTCTGTCATTTCGTTTATGACCTTCTCTGCATTAATTAGTCTAGCTGTCAATTCTTCCACTTTTTTTTCAAGATTTTTAGTTTCTTTGCGCTGGGTACCTAATTCCTCCTTTAGCTCTGAGAGGTTTGATGGACTGAAGCCTTCTTCTCTCATCTCATCAAAATCATTCTCTGACCAGCTTTGATCCGTTGCTGGCGATGGGCTGTGCTCCTTTGCAGGAGGAGATGCGCTCTTATTTTTTGAATTTCCAGCTTTTCTGCCCTGCTTTTTCCCCATCTTTGTGGTTTTATCTGTCACTGGTCTTTGATGATGGTGACGTACTGATGGGGTTTTGATTTAGGTGTCCTTCCTGTTTGATAGGTTTCCTTCTGACTGTCAGGACCCTCCGCTATAGGTCTGTTGGAGATTGCTTGAGGTCCACTCCAGACCCTGTTTGCCTGGGTATCAGCAGCAGAGGTTGCAGAAGATAGAATATTGCTGAACAGCGAGTGCACCTGTCTGATTCTTGCTTTGGAAGCTTCCTCTCAGGGGTGTACTCCACCCTGTGAGGTGTGGGGTGTCAGACTGCCCCTAGTGGGGGATGTCTCCCAGTTAGGCTACTCAGGGGTCAGGGACCCACTTGAGCAGGCAGACTGCCCCTTCTCAGATCTCAACCTCCGTGTTGGGAGATCCACTGCTCTCTTCAAAGCTGTCAGACAGAGTCGTTCGCGTTTCACAGGCTTCTACTCCTTTAGCTGAGCCCTGTCCCCAGAGGCGCAGTCTACAGAGACAGGCAGGTTTCCTTGAGCTGCTGTGAGCTCCACCCAGTTCCAGCTTCCCAGCGGCTTTAGTTACCTACTTAAGCCTCAGCGATGGCGGGCGCCCCTCCCCCAGCCTCGCTGCTGCCTTGCGGTTAGATTGCCGCAGACTGCTGTGTTAGCAAGGAGAGAGGCTCCGTGGGCGTGGGACCCTCCCGGCCAGGTGTGGGATACAATCTCCGGTGTGCCGGTGTTACAGCGCAGTATTGGGGTGGGAGTTACCCGATTTTCCAGGTGTTGTGTGTCTCAGTTCCCCTGGCTAGGAAAAGGGACTCCCTTCCCCCTCGCGCTTCCCAGGTGAGGCGATGCCTCGCCCTGCTTCAGCTCTTGCTGGTCGGGCTGCAGCAGCTGACCAGCACCGATTGTCCGGCACTCCCGAGTGAGATGACCCCAGTACCTCAGTTGAAAATGCAGAAATCGCCGGTCTTCTGTGTCGCTCGCGCTGGGAGATGGAGACTGAAGCTGTTCCTATTCGGCCATCTTGCTCCGCCCCCTGATACACCCCAATGTTTCTAATCTCTATGTTTCTGTTGTCTGTTTTTCTTTTGTAGGTTTTTGCACCTGTTGTCTTGTCTTCTCATGTGCCTAGTTATTTTTAACTAGTCATTAAAGACTGCATTTGAGAAGTTATTTGTAGAAATAACTTCTTTGAATTATAAAATGATAATGTTTTCCGACAGGGGCTATTTTTCATTTGCCTCAGCCAGATACTTGGAGAACTAACAGTTCAGGATCATCTTTATGTCCATCCCCATCAAGCTACCAATGAGTTTCTTCACCGAATTGGAAAAA
>NW_022296533.1:0-1166 GCF_002776525.5 Piliocolobus tephrosceles
GGGCAGCCAAATCGCTGCCATGCTGAAGGCTGGGTGCCCAAAGAGATGTGAGGGCAGCACGTGGGTGGAGGTGAGGCCAGACCAGGTTGTGCGCACACAGCCAGGGTGAGGTCCCCAGACATGACCAGGCTGAAGGGCTCAGGGAGACAGGCCAGAGGGCTCAGCCAGGGCCTGATCCTCCTGCAGTGACAGCAGCCCTGCACAGGCTGGTGCCGCGGCCTGGCCCCTCTGGCTGTCGGAGTGCCAGATGGAGGACCCTGGGAGCCTTATGGGAACCCCATTCATTCTTGCTGTGGCACCTCCTGGGTCCCCAAGATAGAAACCTCCAGTATCTGGCAAACACTAGAGAGGAAATGCTGCAGGCTGCCTGGGAGGTGACCATGAGCCTGCCCAGGGGAAGGGGGAGCCCCTAAAGGCTGCAGGGGGTGAAATCAACAGGAGGAAGACACAGACCTATGCGGGTGGCATCTACATGCACTGCACACGCCGGACCAGCACTCAGGCACCTGCCAACTTCTTTGTCAGTTTACATCCTCAAGTGGGCAGGGGGCCGTGACTGGCCATGGAACCCTGGGAGGGGCAGCCTCTGGGGAGGCTCGATGTGGCCCGGTGCCCTGCTGGGGTGGGGGGACAACGTGGCGCCCGCTCAGTCTGTTCTGAGAGGCTCGGATGCAGAGCCTGGTATGAAGATGCCAGGAGACAAGACACAGGTCTGGCAGAAGAGACCACGCTGGCCATGGTGGCCTCAGCATCACGTTTCAGGCCTGCCTGGGAAGCTCTCAGGGGTCAGCACCTTGGCCCTGCAGGTCATGGCCCACCCACATGGGGAGCAACTGAGAACCACAGCCACTGCCTGTGCAGGGCAGAGCCCCTGGGGGCAAGAGGGAAAGTCCCACAAACAGCAGGGCCACCTCTTTGTAGCTTCCTGCAGCGGCACAGTCTGTCCACTGCACTCTGGAGTTCACAGGAGATGGAACACTCCACAAATGCAAGTTACGCCTGAAAATGACACAGAAACACGGGTGCAAAGCTGGAAGGAGATACGATTCCATCGGTATAAAATCCAGCAAACGAGGGACGCTCACCCGCATGTACCTGGGTGTAAGAGGGAGGGAGGCGTGTGTGAGGGGGGTGTGTGTGAGGGAGGGGTGTGTGTGAGGGAGGGG
>NW_022296534.1:0-578 GCF_002776525.5 Piliocolobus tephrosceles
AAAAAAAAAAAAAAAAAAAAATATATATATATATATATATATGTATGCACTCATTTGATAAGCAAAGCATGTTAAACAAGATCTCTATCCATAGCTTTATTTATTTACTCGCTTTTTTCCTTTATCCTTTTTTTTTTTTTTTTTTGCTTTTTTTTTTCTTTACAAATTACAAAAAGGAATAGCAATTTTATCGAATAATGTCCAAAACAATTTGCTTAACAAGGAATCTACCGAACTAGTTAAACACCAACGGGCTGCCGAAATATCAAAAGAAAGTTTAGTTACAATGTATGCGCTTGATTTTTTAAATAATAATAAAAAATTACAGTTCTCAAGTAAGTACTATTTTATATATATATATAAACTGCACATATATATATATTATGTACATATATCCTGTCCTATGTAATATTAATTTTTTTGGAGATAAGTTAGTTTACTACTGTATGTTTCTGGTGTCAGTTGTTTTTGTAATGGTAATACAATTTTTTAACATTTTTTTAAACTTTTTTTTTTTTTTTTGTAGAATATAATCTTGATTGGTATATAAATACAAGCCTAAAAGAGAAATATTATCA
>NW_022296534.1:678-1183 GCF_002776525.5 Piliocolobus tephrosceles
AAAAAAAAAAAAAAAAAAAAATATATATATATATATATATATGTATGCACTCATTTGATAAGCAAAGCATGTTAAACAAGATCTCTATCCATAGCTTTATTTATTTACTCGCTTTTTTCCTTTATCCTTTTTTTTTTTTTTTTTTGCTTTTTTTTTTCTTTACAAATTACAAAAAGGAATAGCAATTTTATCGAATAATGTCCAAAACAATTTGCTTAACAAGGAATCTACCGAACTAGTTAAACACCAACGGGCTGCCGAAATATCAAAAGAAAGTTTAGTTACAATGTATGCGCTTGATTTTTTAAATAATAATAAAAAATTACAGTTCTCAAGTAAGTACTATTTTATATATATATATAAACTGCACATATATATATATTATGTACATATATCCTGTCCTATGTAATATTAATTTTTTTGGAGATAAGTTAGTTTACTACTGTATGTTTCTGGTGTCAGTTGTTTTTGTAATGGTAATACAATTTTTTAACATTTTTTTAAA
>NW_022296535.1:0-601 GCF_002776525.5 Piliocolobus tephrosceles
TCTGTAGTCCCAGCTACTTGGGAGGCTGAGGCAGGAGAATCGTTTGAATTCGGGAGGCGGAGGTTGTGGTAAGCCCAGATCGCGCCACTGCCCTCCAGCCTGGGCAACAGAGTGAGACTCCATCTCAAAAAAAACCAAAAAAAGAATACTTCATTGCAGCCTGTGGCTCTTGCCTAATTGAGGGTTGAGGGAAGACAAGTTTGTTTGGCTCACCAGTTCTCAATCGGAACAGTTCCTCCAGGCCAGCATCTGCTGGGGAATGCGCTCACAGGTCATCTGCTTCTGGTGCAAGGGAGCCCCAGGCCCTGATTCGGTCTCCTGGGGCTGACTGGCAGGTGCTGGTGTGGTCACACGCCGCTGATCCAGTGTCCTGCGGCGGCACTGACAGTCAGAAATCCCAGATACGCCCCTGGGTACTGTGGTCCATTGCTATCTGCAGTTTGTCGGAGGGGCCTTAGGTCAGTGAAAGAGAAAGCAGATGCCACCCTTGCTGGCAATGCTGGTCAGCTCCGGATAACAGTGGAAGGTGAGGGAACAGATTCTCCTTTTTTGATTGTTTGTTTGGTTTAGACGGAGGCTCACTTGGTCGCCCAGGCTGGAG
>NW_022296535.1:701-1105 GCF_002776525.5 Piliocolobus tephrosceles
TCTGTAGTCCCAGCTACTTGGGAGGCTGAGGCAGGAGAATCGTTTGAATTCGGGAGGCGGAGGTTGTGGTAAGCCCAGATCGCGCCACTGCCCTCCAGCCTGGGCAACAGAGTGAGACTCCATCTCAAAAAAAACCAAAAAAAGAATACTTCATTGCAGCCTGTGGCTCTTGCCTAATTGAGGGTTGAGGGAAGACAAGTTTGTTTGGCTCACCAGTTCTCAATCGGAACAGTTCCTCCAGGCCAGCATCTGCTGGGGAATGCGCTCACAGGTCATCTGCTTCTGGTGCAAGGGAGCCCCAGGCCCTGATTCGGTCTCCTGGGGCTGACTGGCAGGTGCTGGTGTGGTCACACGCCGCTGATCCAGTGTCCTGCGGCGGCACTGACAGTCAGAAATCCCAGATA
>NW_022296537.1:0-488 GCF_002776525.5 Piliocolobus tephrosceles
TTTTTTTTTTTTTTTTGAGACGGAGTCTCAGACTGTTGCCTGGGCTGGAGTGCAATAGGGCAATCTCGGCTCACTGCAACCTCTGTCTCCTGGGTTCAAGCGATTCCCCTGCCTCAGCCTCCTGAATAGGTGGGATTACAGGGGCACACCACCACACCCGGCTAATTTTTGGTATTTTTAATAGAGACGGGGTTTCACCCTTTTGGCCAGAGTGGTCTCGAACTACTGACCTCGTGATGCTCCTGCCTTGGCCTACCCAAAGTGCTGGGATTACAGGTGTAAGCCACCGTGTCCAGCCCAGCTCTACCTTCTTAATGAAGGGTGTTGTGAGGCCATCAACTGAAAGTGAGGACAGAGCCTGGGATGAGCAAGGTTTGGGAGAAGAGGAGGAGGTATGAAATAGTTACACCTGGCCGGGTACGGTGGCTCACGCCTGTAATCCCAGCACTTTGGGAGGCCAAGGTGGGCAGATCACCTGAGGTCAGGAA
>NW_022296537.1:588-1185 GCF_002776525.5 Piliocolobus tephrosceles
GCTCACTGTAAGCTCGAACTCCTGGGCTTAAGTGATCCTCACAAGCTCACCTTAGCCTCCCAAGTAGCTAGGATTACAGGTGTATGTCACTGTGCCCAACTCTACCTTCTTTTTTTTTTTTTTTTGAGACGGAGTCTCAGACTGTTGCCTGGGCTGGAGTGCAATAGGGCAATCTCGGCTCACTGCAACCTCTGTCTCCTGGGTTCAAGCGATTCCCCTGCCTCAGCCTCCTGAATAGGTGGGATTACAGGGGCACACCACCACACCCGGCTAATTTTTGGTATTTTTAATAGAGACGGGGTTTCACCCTTTTGGCCAGAGTGGTCTCGAACTACTGACCTCGTGATGCTCCTGCCTTGGCCTACCCAAAGTGCTGGGATTACAGGTGTAAGCCACCGTGTCCAGCCCAGCTCTACCTTCTTAATGAAGGGTGTTGTGAGGCCATCAACTGAAAGTGAGGACAGAGCCTGGGATGAGCAAGGTTTGGGAGAAGAGGAGGAGGTATGAAATAGTTACACCTGGCCGGGTACGGTGGCTCACGCCTGTAATCCCAGCACTTTGGGAGGCCAAGGTGGGCAGATCACCTGAGGTCAGGAA
>NW_022296538.1:0-411 GCF_002776525.5 Piliocolobus tephrosceles
AAAAAAAAAAAAAATTACAAACATGTAAGTTCTAGTTGGATAAAAAAAAATGTACTTGTATGTAAATAGGTACATGTTGTAAATAGAGAAATAGTGCAAATAAGTAAACTAAACAAACTGACAATCCTAATAAACTGACAAACCAAACAAGCCAGCATAATGGACGAAGAGATCGCTAGCTTAGTCTCCGACTTTAACAAAATAGAAATATGGAAATATATTTATAAAGAGAAAAGAAAACTGTTTTATTTAAAAAAAATAATTCAGAGTGAATTATTTACAGAAGAAAGCACTTTTTCTACTACTAACATGGCAAAGAAAGGTGATTGTGTTGGCGAAAAAAAAAAAAGTAATATAAAAGTAAATCAAGACATTAATGTAAAAACACCTATATGCGTTGCAAACACAAAT
>NW_022296538.1:511-1060 GCF_002776525.5 Piliocolobus tephrosceles
GTACATAAACTTGAAATTTTGTTTATTTTTAATTCCTGTATTTTTTTTCTTTTTTTAATTTGTTTACACTTACGCTTACGTATTAAATAATTTTTTATCAAAATAATTTTTAAGCATACATTAAAAAAAAAAAAAAAAAAAAAAAAAAAAAATTACAAACATGTAAGTTCTAGTTGGATAAAAAAAAATGTACTTGTATGTAAATAGGTACATGTTGTAAATAGAGAAATAGTGCAAATAAGTAAACTAAACAAACTGACAATCCTAATAAACTGACAAACCAAACAAGCCAGCATAATGGACGAAGAGATCGCTAGCTTAGTCTCCGACTTTAACAAAATAGAAATATGGAAATATATTTATAAAGAGAAAAGAAAACTGTTTTATTTAAAAAAAATAATTCAGAGTGAATTATTTACAGAAGAAAGCACTTTTTCTACTACTAACATGGCAAAGAAAGGTGATTGTGTTGGCGAAAAAAAAAAAAGTAATATAAAAGTAAATCAAGACATTAATGTAAAAACACCTATATGCGTTGCAAACACAAAT
>NW_022296539.1:0-400 GCF_002776525.5 Piliocolobus tephrosceles
ATTTTGTTAATGTTAATTTTGTTTATTTATGTGTAAAAATAAATAATTATTACGATGTCATAAATAAAAAAGAAGCACTAAAATGTATGTACTTATATATATATATTACCTTTTAGTACACTTTTAGTCAATTCGTAAAAGCAATAAAAAAATGCGCTAGATGGAACAGTGCCCAATAATGTTGGCATTATTCCATTATACAATTTTTTAGATTCACATAATGAAAAAGGTCTTAGTTCTTGTTTTAATTGTATGTTTGTCTTTATAAAATCAATAGGATATAATATAACATCAACTGCAATACCCGCTAGGGCTCCTGTTACGAAATTTTCTATAAAGGAAAATTAAAAATATATATATATATATATATATATATATATATATATATAAAGTAAAAAAA
>NW_022296539.1:500-1066 GCF_002776525.5 Piliocolobus tephrosceles
CCTAAATATAAAAGTGGCGCATGTACTTATTTATAAATATATATATATATATAGTTTATATTAACAAGCATATTCGTAGCTAATGTCTAATTATGTTATTATTTTAATAAAATAAATTCGAAAGGTTTTGCTTTGTATTTTTATTTTTTTTTTTTTTTTATTATTCATTTTGTTAATGTTAATTTTGTTTATTTATGTGTAAAAATAAATAATTATTACGATGTCATAAATAAAAAAGAAGCACTAAAATGTATGTACTTATATATATATATTACCTTTTAGTACACTTTTAGTCAATTCGTAAAAGCAATAAAAAAATGCGCTAGATGGAACAGTGCCCAATAATGTTGGCATTATTCCATTATACAATTTTTTAGATTCACATAATGAAAAAGGTCTTAGTTCTTGTTTTAATTGTATGTTTGTCTTTATAAAATCAATAGGATATAATATAACATCAACTGCAATACCCGCTAGGGCTCCTGTTACGAAATTTTCTATAAAGGAAAATTAAAAATATATATATATATATATATATATATATATATATATATAAAGTAAAAAAA
>NW_022296541.1:0-634 GCF_002776525.5 Piliocolobus tephrosceles
GCCTCTATCTGGTCTTTGCACGTGGTCCCATCAGCTCAGGACTAGCTGGGCCAGGGACCTGGTCAGGCTCTCCAGTTCCCCTGTGTGCATGTCTCTTCTTCCACTCGGAGAAAGTTCTATGCCCTATTTTAAAATGTTTTTTTGAGATGGAGTCTTCACACTGTTGGCCAGGCTGGAGTGCAGTGGCGTGATCTCAGCTCGCTGCAACCTCTACCTCCCAGGTTGAAGTGATTCTCCTGCTTCAGCCTCCTGAGTAGCTGAGACTACAGGTGCCTGCCACGATGCCTGACTAATTTTTGTATTTTTAGTAGAGATGGGGTTTCACCATTTTAGCCAGGGTGGTCTCCATCTCTTGATCTCGTGATCCGCCTGCCTTAGCCTCTCAAAGTGCGGAGATTACAGGGGTGAGCCACCTCGCCTGACCAGTTCTATGCTCTTAGAGGCTCATGGGATTAGATTGGACCTCCCTGGATAGCCCAGGATACTTCTCCTAAGGCCTGTGGCAAACGCTTTTGCTGCGTGACATAGTCACAGGTCTCGGGGGTTGGAATCTCCCACCACAGTTACTGATCCACTTACTACAGCATCCTGGGAGGTGCTTTTCATTGCCTCTGGTTAACAGATACCTTTTTTT
>NW_022296541.1:734-1829 GCF_002776525.5 Piliocolobus tephrosceles
GCTTTTGGCCAAATATAGTTCCTTGTGGTTGCAGGACTGGGGTGTCTCTTCCCTTGCTGGCCATCTGTTGAGGGCTGCCCTCAGCTCCTGAGGCCTCTATCTGGTCTTTGCATGTGGTCCCATCAGCTCAGGACCAGCTGGGCCAGGGACCTGGTCAGGCTCTCCAGTTCCCCTGTGTGCATTTCTCTTCTTCCACTCGGAGAAAGTCCTATGCCCTATTTTAAAATAACTTTTTGAGATTGAGTCTTCACACTGTTGGCCAGGCTGGAGTGCAGTGGCATGATCTCAGCTTGCTGCAGCCTCTACCTCCTGGGTTCAAGTGATTCTCCTGCTTCAGCCTCCTGAGTAGCTGAGACTACAGGTGCCCGCCATGATTCCTGACTAATTTTTGTATTTTTAGTAGAGATGGGGTTTCATCATTTTAGTCAGGGTGGTCTCCATCTCTTGATCTTGTGATCCATCTGCCTTAGCCTCTCAAAGTGCAGAGATTATAGGGGTGAGCAACCTCGCCTGGCCAGTTCTATGTTCTTAGAGGCTCATGGGATTAGATTGGACCTCCCTGGATAGCCCAGGATACTTCTCCTAAGGCCTGTGGCAAAGCCCTTTTGCTGCGTGATATAGTCACAGGTCTCGGGGGTTGGAATCTCCCACCACAGTTACCGATCCACTTACTTCAGCAGCCTGGGAGGTGCTTTTCATTGCCTCTGGTTAACAGATACCTTTTTTTGTTTTTATTTTTTTGAGATGGAGTCTCATTCTGTTGCCCGGGCTGGAGTGCAGTGGTGCGATCTTGGCTCACCTCAACTTCCACTTCCCGGGTTCAAGCAGTTCTCCTGCCTCAGCCTCCTGAGTAGCTGGGACTACAGGCACGTGCCCCCAAGCCCGGCTCATTTTTGTATTTTTAGTACAGACGGGGTTTCAGTATGTTGACCAGACTGGTCACAAACTCCTGACCTCGTGATCCACCCACATTGGCCTCCCAAAGTGATAGGATTACAGGCATGAGCCACCGCACCCAGCCATGAAGATCCTTCTTAAGTGAAAAAACCCGTTCCTCTGACTTGATGTGAAGCTGTTGGTGAGACTGATAGCAGT
>NW_022296544.1:0-1012 GCF_002776525.5 Piliocolobus tephrosceles
GAAACCTGCCTGTCTCTGTAGACTCCGCCTCTGGGGACAGGGCTCAGCTAAAGGAGCAGAAGCCTATGCAGACGCGAACAACTCTGTCTGACAGCTTTGAAGAGAGCAGTGGATCTCCCAACACGGAGGCTGAGATCTGAGAAGGGGCAGTCTGCCTGCTCAAGTGGGTCCCTGACCCCTGAGTAGCCTAACTGGGAGACATCCCCCACTAGGGGCAGTCTGACACCCCACACCTCACAGGGTAGAGTACACCCCTGAGAGGAAGCTTCCAAAGCAAGAATCAGACAGGTGCACTCGCTATTCAGCAATATTCTATCTTCTGCAACCTCTGCTGCTGATACCCAGGCAAACAGGGTCTGGAGTGGACCTCAAGCAATCTCCAACAGACCTAGAGCTGAGGGTCCTGACTGTCAGAAGGAAAACTATCAAACAGGAAGGACACCTATACCAAAACCCCATCAGTACGTCACCATCATCAAAGACCAGAGACAGATAAAACCACAAAGATGGGGAAAAAGCAGTGCAGAAAAGCTGGAAATTCAAAAAATAAGAGTGCATCTCCTCCTGCAAAGGAGCACAGCCCATCGCCAGCAACGGATCAAAGCTGGTCAGAGAATGATTTTGATGAGATGAGAGAAGAAGGTTTCAGTCCATCAAACCTCTCAGAGCTAAAGGAGGAATTCCGTACCCAGCGCAAAGAAACTAAAAATCTTGAAAAAAGAGTGGAAGAACTGACAGCTAGACTAATTAATGCAGAGAAGGTCATAGACGAAATGACAGAGATGAAAACCATGACACGAGAAATACGTGACAAATGCACAAGCTTCAGTAACCAACTAGATCAACTGGAAGAAAGAGCATCAGCGATGGAGGATCAAATGAATGAAATGAAGTGAGAAGAGAAACCAAAAGAAAAAAGAAGAAAAAGAAATGAACAAAGCCTGCAAGAAGTATGGGATTATGTCAAAAGACCAAATCTACGTCTGATTGGGGTGCCTGAAAGTGAGGGGGA
>NW_022296545.1:0-575 GCF_002776525.5 Piliocolobus tephrosceles
TAATTATGAAAAAATAAAAATAAAATAATACATACTAAACAGGAAAAAAGTTTTTCTTGGAAATTATATATATGTTGTGAAAACGTAAAAGTGCTTACAGATATGTACATATGTATGTATATGTTTATTACTCAAAAAAAAAAAAACGCTTTTTTAATGATATTTATAATATAACATAAAAACGTTTTACAAATAATGGCCGTTATTTTTTATAAAATGATATATATATATATGCATACACATTTTGATATGCATATTTTTATTTTTTAACTTTTAAGCTATTTTTATTTTTAACGCCCTGCTAATTGTTTTTTGCTTTATGTTAAAATATTGTTTCGTTATAATAAGTTTCTCGATGATTTTTTATGTTGATATTGTCATTTTTTTTTTTTTTTTTTTACGTTCCCTTTTACATCAATGTTTACGCCTTTTTTTATGTTATTGTTTATGACTCATTTTATGTCATTTTTTAAGACATTTTTTATGTAACTCTTTTTTCTTAACACAAAGTGAAAAAAAAAAAGAAATAGCATCAAAGCAATTAAAAAAAAAAAAAAAAAAAAAAAAAAAAAAAA
>NW_022296545.1:675-1048 GCF_002776525.5 Piliocolobus tephrosceles
TAATTATGAAAAAATAAAAATAAAATAATACATACTAAACAGGAAAAAAGTTTTTCTTGGAAATTATATATATGTTGTGAAAACGTAAAAGTGCTTACAGATATGTACATATGTATGTATATGTTTATTACTCAAAAAAAAAAAAACGCTTTTTTAATGATATTTATAATATAACATAAAAACGTTTTACAAATAATGGCCGTTATTTTTTATAAAATGATATATATATATATGCATACACATTTTGATATGCATATTTTTATTTTTTAACTTTTAAGCTATTTTTATTTTTAACGCCCTGCTAATTGTTTTTTGCTTTATGTTAAAATATTGTTTCGTTATAATAAGTTTCTCGATGATTTTTTATGTTGAT
>NW_022296546.1:0-314 GCF_002776525.5 Piliocolobus tephrosceles
CCCATATGAAGATCGATGTATAAAAATCCTCACCATATTCTAGGACTGTGAGGTGAAATTCATCACAGAAAAGGAAAGCCAAGCGGAAGCCTAAAACTAAAGCCCTAGTCTGACCGGGCGCTGGTGACTCACGCCTTTCATCCTAGCACTTTGGCTATCCTAGCACTTTGGGAAGGTGGGTGGATGACCAGAGGTTGGGAGTTCCAGACCAAACTAACCAACATGGAGAAAACCCATCTCTGCTAAAAATACAATATTAGCCAGGAGTGATGGTGCATGCCTGTAAGGCCAGCTACTCAGGAGGCTGAGGAAGG
>NW_022296546.1:414-1124 GCF_002776525.5 Piliocolobus tephrosceles
TGGGAGGCTGAGGTGAGCGAATCACCTGAGGTCAGGAGTTCGAGACTAGGGCAAACAACGTGGAGAAACCCTGTCTCTGCTGAAAATACAAAATTAGCCGGTTGTGGTGGCAGGCGCATGTAATCCCAGTGACTTGGGAGGCTGAAGCAAGAGAATTGCTTGGAATCAGTAACCAAAAATCTCCTGTAAAAAAAAAAAAAAAAAAAAGAAAAAGAAAAAAAAAAGCCTTGGACTTGACTTCTCTATCAAATATTGAGAGAACTAATAGTAATCTTTCTTAATCCTGTCAAAAACTTGAAGGGGAGGGAGTACTCCCTGACTCTTTCTATGAGGCTACAATTGGCCTGCTACCAAAGCAAGACAAAGATTTTACAAGAGAAAACTGTAGAAGAATATCCCATATGAAGATCGATGTATAAAAATCCTCACCATATTCTAGGACTGTGAGGTGAAATTCATCACAGAAAAGGAAAGCCAAGCGGAAGCCTAAAACTAAAGCCCTAGTCTGACCGGGCGCTGGTGACTCACGCCTTTCATCCTAGCACTTTGGCTATCCTAGCACTTTGGGAAGGTGGGTGGATGACCAGAGGTTGGGAGTTCCAGACCAAACTAACCAACATGGAGAAAACCCATCTCTGCTAAAAATACAATATTAGCCAGGAGTGATGGTGCATGCCTGTAAGGCCAGCTACTCAGGAGGCTGAGGAAGG
>NW_022296547.1:0-620 GCF_002776525.5 Piliocolobus tephrosceles
TTCTGTCATCCAGGCTGGAGTGCAGTGGTGTGATCTCGGCTCACTCCAAACTCTACCTCCCGGGTTCAAGCAATTCTCCTGCCTCAGTCTCCTGAGTAGCTTGGATTACAGGCACCCTGTGCCATGCCCACCTAATGTTTGTATTTTTAGTAGAGACAGGGTTTCACCATGTTGGCCAGGCTGGTCTCGAACTCCTGAGTCAAAGTGATCTTCCTGCCATGGCCTCCCAAAGTCCTGGAATTATAGACGTGAGCCACTGTACCAGGCCTAAATCCTAAACCCTTCAGGTTCTTGCAAGTACCAGTGACACTGAAATTGAATTAATTTGGAATAAAGGCATTTGCTGTAAGGGAGACTTTTTTTTTTTTTTTGAGAAGGAGTCTTACTGTCACCCAGGGCTGGAGTGCAGTGGTGCGATCTCGGCTCACTGAAACCTCTGCCCTCTGAGTTCAAGTGATTCTCCTGCCTCAGCCTCCCCGGTAGCTGGGATTACAGGCATCAGCCACTGTGCCCGGCTAATTTTTTGTATGTTTAGTAGAGACGGGGTTTCATCATGTTGGCCAGGCTGGTCTTAAACTCCTGACCTCGTGATCCACCCACCTCAGCCTCCCATAGTGCTG
>NW_022296547.1:720-1098 GCF_002776525.5 Piliocolobus tephrosceles
TTCTGTCATCCAGGCTGGAGTGCAGTGGTGTGATCTCGGCTCACTCCAAACTCTACCTCCCGGGTTCAAGCAATTCTCCTGCCTCAGTCTCCTGAGTAGCTTGGATTACAGGCACCCTGTGCCATGCCCACCTAATGTTTGTATTTTTAGTAGAGACAGGGTTTCACCATGTTGGCCAGGCTGGTCTCGAACTCCTGAGTCAAAGTGATCTTCCTGCCATGGCCTCCCAAAGTCCTGGAATTATAGACGTGAGCCACTGTACCAGGCCTAAATCCTAAACCCTTCAGGTTCTTGCAAGTACCAGTGACACTGAAATTGAATTAATTTGGAATAAAGGCATTTGCTGTAAGGGAGACTTTTTTTTTTTTTTTGAGAAGG
>NW_022296550.1:0-757 GCF_002776525.5 Piliocolobus tephrosceles
CATGAACAACTTTTCATCAAGTTGTTATCAGGCCACTACACTAAATATGTTTGCATTTATATTTATGTTTGTGCTTTATACTTATGTTGGTATTTATTCCTATAATTATGCTTACGTTTTTACATTCATACGTTACTATTACTATGTGGCCACATTGTCACATGTACAGGTTTTAGGGGGTAAATAACATTTTTAAATATTATGCGTTTTTTTTTTTTTTTTTTTTTTTCTTTTTTTTTAATATACAACAAAATACACTAGTGTATATATATATATATATATATATATATACATATAGGTGCAGTTACTTGTGTATATGTCGCCGTTTTTGCAAAGGGTTTAATAATTTATAAGCTGATGTAGTAAAAATAAAATTAGTTTTTTTTTTTTTTGTTCATTAAAAAAGATAAAATAAAAAAAATGCTATAACAAAATATTAATGAAACCATCAAAATAGATAAAAAAAAAGCTATTTCATTTTGTTCATGTTTTTCAAAAAATTTGATATGATTAAAAAAATAAAAATATACATATATACATACATATATATATATATAAAACAATAGTTAGATACATACACCTATGCATAAATATACTTTGATACATAAGAAAAAAATGATTATAGTAAATCATCCAAATACAAATTCAAGTGCGGGCACAAATATAAGTGGACAAATGGACATACTTTATTTTGCGTGTTTGTTTATTTAGCTGTATATTTTTTCAACAAAAAAAAAAAAAAAAAAAAAAAAAAAAA
>NW_022296550.1:857-1085 GCF_002776525.5 Piliocolobus tephrosceles
CATGAACAACTTTTCATCAAGTTGTTATCAGGCCACTACACTAAATATGTTTGCATTTATATTTATGTTTGTGCTTTATACTTATGTTGGTATTTATTCCTATAATTATGCTTACGTTTTTACATTCATACGTTACTATTACTATGTGGCCACATTGTCACATGTACAGGTTTTAGGGGGTAAATAACATTTTTAAATATTATGCGTTTTTTTTTTTTTTTTTTTTTT
>NW_022296552.1:0-676 GCF_002776525.5 Piliocolobus tephrosceles
TTTTTTTTTTTTTTTTTTTTTTTTTTTTTTTTTTTGTTTAAAATTAAGCTGATATTCCTAAAAATAAGCCATTTTTGTAAATATGTTGTGAGTTAACAAAGTTCATGTATACCAAAACGACGTGTAAATATATATACATATACAACAATTTTAAGAAAATGTATAAAAACTATGTGTATAAATTTATAAACGCAACACATTTATTCATAATTTTTTTTTTTTTTTAATCATTTTAAAATATATATATATATATATATATATATATATATATATATATGTGTTATAATCTAGTATAAAATAACATACTTAATATAATATTAATTTTTTTTAAAGTTCCCAATTAAAAAAAAAAAAAAAAAATATATATGATAAAGATAAGCAAACTAAATAATAACAATATAGTAAACGCGTTGTATAATATTGTACACACAAACCTTTATTTTCAAAAATATGCACAAAAATGAACATGAAACAATGTTTTTGATGAATAAAAAAAATAGCGTTTTTCTTTTATAATTTATGCCTTGGTTTATTCTTATTTGAGCAATGTCTCGTAAATTTAGGATATATCTATTTAACTTAGAACCATAAGAAAAATATGAAAAATGAGAAAAATATGAAAAATGAGAAAAATGAAAAAATGAAACAAATGAGAAAAATAGAAAAAAAAAAAAAA
>NW_022296552.1:776-1136 GCF_002776525.5 Piliocolobus tephrosceles
TTTTTTTTTTTTTTTTTTTTTTTTTTTTTTTTTTTGTTTAAAATTAAGCTGATATTCCTAAAAATAAGCCATTTTTGTAAATATGTTGTGAGTTAACAAAGTTCATGTATACCAAAACGACGTGTAAATATATATACATATACAACAATTTTAAGAAAATGTATAAAAACTATGTGTATAAATTTATAAACGCAACACATTTATTCATAATTTTTTTTTTTTTTTAATCATTTTAAAATATATATATATATATATATATATATATATATATATATATGTGTTATAATCTAGTATAAAATAACATACTTAATATAATATTAATTTTTTTTAAAGTTCCCAATTAAAAAAAAAAAAAAAAAA
>NW_022296553.1:0-318 GCF_002776525.5 Piliocolobus tephrosceles
AAGAAGAAGAAGAAGAAGAAGAAGAAGAAGAAGAAGAAGAAGGAGAAGAAGAAGAAGAAGAAGAAGGAGGAGAAGAAGAAAAAGAAGAAGAAGAAACTGAAGATGATACATTAGAAAGCATACATGAGCTTGAAGACCATATTTCTAAAGATGGTATGCTATTTAAATTAAAAAAAAAAAATAAATAAATAAATAAATAAATAGTTTAATATTATAAATAACAAAACTATTATAATAAAGCGATAAAGCAATAACAAAAACGACTATTAGTACATTTATTTGATAAAAAATTTAATATATTTTTTTTTTTTTTTTTTT
>NW_022296553.1:418-1168 GCF_002776525.5 Piliocolobus tephrosceles
ATAGATAAAAATAAAGTGTTCTAATATTTCCGTTCATGTAATTTGTTCTTTATGTTTTAAACATATCTCCATATATGTATGTGCGTATGTATGTATATATATATATATATATTCCTATTTGTATACATTGTTAATAAAACAAAATGAACGTAAAATTGAAAAATTTATTTTTCCCCTTCTCTTTATTTTGTTTCTTAATCGTGTATTCTCAAAAAATAGATAAAGATATAATTAAAACTAAAATAAAAGATAATGATGATAATATAATCAGTGAAGAGATATGCCAATTAATTGATAAAACTGATTGCGGTGTAGAAGAATTTATAAGCACTTATAATACCCCAGAGTCAATGGAATCAACTGCTAAAAATGATTTTGAAAAAGCTCTAACCGATGTCTCAGTTGATTACTTAGATGAACCCACAGGAAAAGAAGAAGAAGAAGAAGAAGAAGAAGAAGAAGAAGAAGAAGAAGGAGAAGAAGAAGAAGAAGAAGAAGGAGGAGAAGAAGAAAAAGAAGAAGAAGAAACTGAAGATGATACATTAGAAAGCATACATGAGCTTGAAGACCATATTTCTAAAGATGGTATGCTATTTAAATTAAAAAAAAAAAATAAATAAATAAATAAATAAATAGTTTAATATTATAAATAACAAAACTATTATAATAAAGCGATAAAGCAATAACAAAAACGACTATTAGTACATTTATTTGATAAAAAATTTAATATATTTTTTTTTTTTTTTTTTT
>NW_022296554.1:0-610 GCF_002776525.5 Piliocolobus tephrosceles
CTACTACAAAGACACATGCACACGTATGTTCATTGTGGCACTATTCAAAATAGCAAAGACTTGGAATTAACCCAAATGTCCATCAGTGACAGACTGGACTAAGAAAATGTGGCACATATACACCACGGAATACTACGCAGCCATACAAAAGGATGAGTTTGCGTCTTTGTAGGGACATGGATGCAGCTGGAAACCATCATTCTTAGCAAACTATCACAAGAAGAGAAAACCAAACACCGCATGTTCTCACTCATAGGTGGGAACATAACAATGAGCTCACTTGGACTCGGGAAGGGGAACATGACACACTGGGGCCTATCATGGGGAGGGGTGAGGGGGGAGGGATTGCATTGGGGAGTTATACTTGATATAAAAGATGAATTGATGGGTGCTGACGAGTTGATGGGTGCAGCACACCAACATGGCACATGTATGCATATGTAACAAACCTGCACGTTATGCACATGTACCACAGAACTTAAAGTATAATAAATAAATAAATAAATAAATAAATAAATAGATAGATAGATAAATAAAAGAAAAGTTTTTTGAAACCTAAAAAAAAAAATTCTTGTTGATGTGTGAATTCATCTCACAGAGTTACACTTAC
>NW_022296554.1:710-2766 GCF_002776525.5 Piliocolobus tephrosceles
TCTGAGAAATTTCGTTGTGATCTGTGAATTCATCTCACAGAGTTAAAACTTATTCCACAGGAAGCAGTTTGCTAGCACTCTTTTCATGGAATCTGTAAAGTGATATTTGGGAGCCAATTTGAGCCCACAGTGAAAAAGGAAGTATCCTCCCATAACAACTAGGTAATAGCTTTCCGAGAGATTGCTTTCTGATGTTTGACTTCATCACACAGAGTTCCACCCTTCGCTTCTTGGAACAGTTTGCTAACACTGTTGCCGTGCATTCTACAATGTGATATTTGGGAGCTCATTGAGGGCTATGGTGAGAAAGGATATAACCTCAGGCAGAAACTGGAAATAAGCCTTCTGAGAAACTGCATTGCGATGTGTGAATGCAACTCACAGAGTTACACGTTTCACTTCAGTCATCCGTTTGCTAACACAGTTTTCTGGAAATCTGCAGTGGGATATTTCTCAGCGCAATCAAGCTTATGTTGACAAAGGAAATCTCCTCAGATGAAAACTAGAAAGAAGCTTCTTTGGAAACTTCTTGTTGATGTGTGGATTCATCTCTCAGAGTTACACTTATATTTCATGGAGCAGGCCATTAACACTGTCTTTGAAGAAACAAAGAAAGGTTACTTTGGATCGCATGGAGGCCTGCACGGGTAAAGGAAATATCATCAGTTAAAAACGAGAGAGAAGATTTCTGAGAAATTTCTTTGTGATCTGTGAATTCATCTCACAGAGTTACAACTTTTTCATCAGGAAGCATTTTGCTAACAATCGTTTCGTGGAATCTGTAAAGTGATATTTGGGAGCCAATTCGGGCCCATGGGAAAAAGGAAGTATCCTCACATAACAACTAGAGAATAGCTTTCTGAGAGATTGCTCTCTGATATGTGACTTCATCACACTGAGTTCCAACCTTCCCTTCTCGGAAGAGTTTGATAGAACTGTTGCTGAGGATTCTGCAATGTGATATTTGGGAGTTCATTGTGGGCTTTGGTGAGAAAAGATATATATTCAGACAGAAACTGGAAAGAAGCCTTCAGAGAAACTTCATTGTGATGTGTGAATGCAACTCACAGAGTTACAGGTTTCTCTTCAGTCATCAGTTTGCTAACACAGTTTTCTGGAAATCTGCATTGGCATATTTTTGGCACAATGAAGCTAATGGTGACAAAGGAAATCTGCTCAGATGAAACTTAGAAAGAAGCTTCCTTAGAAATTTCTTGTTGATGTGTGAATTCATCCCACAGAGTTACACTTACATTTCTTTTTTTTTTTTTTTTTTTTTTTTTTTTGGGCGGGAGAGGGAGTCTCGCTCTGTCGCCCAAGCTGGAGTGCAGTGGCCGGATCTCAGCTCACTGCAAGCTCCGCCTCCCGGGTTTACGCCATTCTCCTGCCTCAGCCTCCCGAGTAGCTGGGACTACAGGCGCCGCCACCTTGCCCGGCTAGTTTTTTTGTATTTTTTAGTAGAGACGGGGTTTCACCATGTTAGCCAGGATGCTCTCGATCTCCTGACATCGTGATCCGCTCGTCTTGGCCTTCCAAAGTACTGGGATTACAGGCTTGAGCCACCGCGCCCGGCTACACTTATATTTCATGGAGTAGCCCATTAACACTGCCTTTGAATAAACTAAGAAAGGTTATTTTGGATTGCATGGAGGCCTGGGCTGATAAAGGAAATATCATCGGTTAAAATCGAGACAGAAGCTTTCTGAGAAATTTCTTTATGATCTGTGAATTCACTTCACTGTGTTACAACTTATTCCAAAGGAAGCCATTTGCTAACATTCTTTTCGTGGAATCTGTAAAGTGATATTTGAGAGCCCAATCAGGCCCACTGTGAAAAATGAAGTATCCTCACATAAAAACTAGAGAATAGCATTCCAAGAGATTGCTTTCTGTTGTGTGACTTCATCACACAGAGTTCCACCCTTCCCTTCTTGGAGCAGTTTTCTAACACTGTTGCCATGGATTCTGCAATGTGATATTTGGAAGCTCATGGATATCTATTTTGAGAAAGGATATATCCTCAGACAGAAACGGGAAAGAAGCCTTCTGAGAAACT
>NW_022296555.1:0-3335 GCF_002776525.5 Piliocolobus tephrosceles
TTCCTCTCTCTTTTCTTCTTTATTAGCCTTGCTAGCGGTCTGTCAATCTTGTTGATCTTAATCTCCCATTTCATTGTCATTTCTACTTTGAAAAGCAGGTAAGAAATATGGTATTATGCAAGCTCTTCCTCTGAACTATGGAGAGTCTTATATTTTAACACCATATCCAGCAAGTTATTTCCACTTTCTAGTGATAAAGGTAAAGTAATTTAGTCCTAAAATCCAGGGAGTATTGATAATTGAACATATACCCACAAATGAATTAGCAAATTGACTGCAAATGAATTCATCATTCTAATGTTGGGGATGCTGCGAGGGTAACCTGGAATTCAGCAATATCATTGCACAGTCCCAATTTCTATTCCTTATTATTCCACAGAAATAATATTAGAACATCATGATACAAAATGTACTCAATGACATCAAGTACAGTTTTAAATTAAAACCCTTTTCTTGTATACATTTTTAAGTTGGTACAGGAATAAATTTCCAAAATAAAAGTATCGGAGAATTTCATCTTCTCATTTTCCAAGTCTAGTTTATTGATTTGCCATGAAGAGTAGGATAGTCAGATAGAAGAAATATGCTATAATGTATTTAAGTTCCATTTTTAAATTAAATTAGATCTAATGGGTACAACTGAAACCAATGCCCCAAATAGTGTTAGTCTATTATATTTTACAAGGCTGTATACTAAGATGCCATAAGAATATCATCTTACCTATTAGTATTATCAGTAATATGAAAAAATGAGTATGCTTCATGCAAATAATATATTCAGCCAGTTTTAAAGCTGCCATTATGCACATATATTACTGGAGATAAAGATTTCAATAGAAAACTTTGCTTTTTCATCCATGAAAAAAATATAATTTTACACATAACTGGAGCTCCCATAGATTTTAGCCCTATGTCTAATCAGGTTTGGAATTGGAGATATGATTGTGGATTGTTTTGTTTATTTTGAAATATCCTATATGGTGACATTCAATTGTTCCATGTAATTTAAAACACTGAGTTCAATGATTTAAGTTTTTGGCATTGTTGCAGAGGAAGTGTGAAAATATAAAAGTGTCAGTTAAGTAGAATGCATGGTGCTGATTGAAAACACCAAGGATTATAAAGTACAGAGGTGCCAGATCAATGATCTAGAAAACAACTTCAGGTGAATGCATATCAGACGTTAGAAATTCAAGTATTCTGAGAAAGAAGAGATCCTGAGTAAGATTTTCTTATTAGTTATGATGGCTGGTTCATGAATTATTTTCCCTCTGAGGCACAGTGAGGTATATACCAAATTTAGGGCATTCGAAAAGGACACATTCAATTTATATAGTAAAATATACATTTTACCTAAAAGAAGATTACATGTAAGGTCGTGGGCAGTTTGAGATCTGATCTTTTATCAAAGTTTATATTCGGAATCATGTGTCCACAATGACGATTATGCCTAACTTTCTTGTGGCATCAGAAGGAGATGATTCTGCCATCTTCTGCCATTACGTGTCCAAGTGATTTCTAATGAGTTATATATTGTTTAGTCTTCTAGGGCAAGATTTATAGTTTTCTTTTGGAGACTAGGTGACTTTTTAAGTACTTGGTCATGGGCTCATGAATCAGTATTTATGAGTTTGAATCTTATATAGTATGATACCACTTACAAATTAAAGGCAAGAAAGAGGAATAATTCAAACCAGGTGTCTAAACAAAACTGTGTGTTTACAACAACCAAGACAATCAAAGTAAATATAGATGTATAGTTGATAGAATGCTGTAGATAAAGCACATATAGCAAATATGCAATGAGAATGTGATATCTATATGAAATAAAAGTGTTCAGTTGTATAAATAAAATGATTAGGAATAAATATCAATTAAGTAGACTCAAAGATTAACATAAATATGTGCAAAAATTTGTCCTTTAGTCTAGGTTTTTTAAAGGAAAATAAAAAGAGGTACTCTGAGGATGACTGTAGTTCTTCTAGAGTGATATATCATCATGGAATGGTAATTACACACTGTATGCCACATCATGTAAAATAATTTATTTGACAACGCTGTATAAATGCATAATCACTATCATATACCTTTGTAACATCACGTTCAGAACCGCAAAACATTTTTTATGAAAGCAATCCCTATAGATAGGTAGAAAATTCTCCCTGAGTTCTAAATGTTAGTAACCACAGTTTCTTGTCATTCTCATTTTATCCTATCTAAAGAGTGGTTTAATGACAATTATTTTGACTACTTGCATTGCAATTATGTTTGCAATATTGACAAATTATGCTACTTTGTCATAAGTACTTTAAATAATTACAGTACTTGTCAGATATCTCTAAATCAGATTATTTCATGCAAAAGCAAACTTAGTGTACCTACACTCAAATCATATTATATTCTGTCCTTGATATAACATCACATCACTTTGGTTGACAGATGATAACATTACAGATAAAAAAGCCTATTTTATCAGAGGATTAAGCCTGTCATGGTATAGTAAATTTAGTGTCACTCACCAGCAAATAGCAACGTTCTTTTTGCAAGTTTGGGGAGGTAGGGATAAGGCTAGACGACAGGATATTACAAACGGTTTGCATCCTTCAGTACCTTAATATGGATGGGCATGTGAGTTTTTTACATTTAAATATTTTATATTTGAGTTTCTAAGCCTCCACTGGAAAGATGAGATACATGTCTGTGATAGAAATATTTCCACCTATCTTTTTCTGGTTATTAAACTAGCTTCTAAAGTTGGAGAAAACACTTGTCACTTCTTGTCAGTGCTACGATAGCAAGAAGACACTTCTTTTTATAGAAGTAGGATTCATATTTCCCAATAAGACAGCATATATAATGTTACCATATAATGACTATCAAGATATTCAATATTTATAATACTATCAATGCAATCTTGACATATATATGTATATTAATAGTAATGTATCAGAAAATACAAAAGCTGTAGATGTTATAGGTACATCTTAGAATGGTTTCTCCATACTAGCTGTAAGGTACTAATAGGCACGTCAAATTTAATATATCCAAAATCAAATTCCATATCTTCCCTCCCTGCCAATGAAAGTTCCACCTACAGTCTTTTTCATTTTAATTAATGTTCAATTAATGGTAACTTTCTCTCACTCCCTACATCATCCTGTCCATTAACAAATTCTTTTGGGTTTACCTTCTCTCTCTCTCTTTTATATCTATATAATTTCTAAAGTATATATATAAAGCATATATATATTTATAAAGCATATCTATGTATATTTCTAAAGAATATATATATTTCTAAATAATATATATTTCTGAAGAATATGTATATTTCTAAA
>NW_022296557.1:0-648 GCF_002776525.5 Piliocolobus tephrosceles
TGTACAAATCCTTTTTGCACAAATCCTTTTTTTTTTTTTTTTTTTTTGTTGCTGCTGTTGTTGTCTATTTCTTTTTTTTTTTGTTTATTTCGTTTGAATATTTATTTCCTTTTTTGTTGCTGTTTAGTTGTTTCAATTTGATTAATTTTTCTTTTTGTTTTTCTTTTTATTTTTGGTTCGTAAATATGAAAGCCGAAATATTAAAAGAAAATGAAATCAATCAAATGATTTTAAATATGATGAGTTATAAAAATAAAGAAATTTCCAAAAAAAGAAAAAAAAAAGTTCACAATGATGTCAAAAAGGAAAGTTTAAATAAAAGTGAAATTAAAAGGTGAAAAAAAAAAGAGTGAAAAAAAAAAAGCACGAACGAAACTATTCATACCGATAAAATAGGCAAATTCACAATAATAGCAAATGTAATTATACGTTTATGTATGTACGCACATCCATATATGTACATGTTTATTACTTTATATCGTTTTCCTCTTTTTTTAAGTAATGTAGAAGCATTTTTTAAAGAACAGGAAGAAACTTATAAATTCGAAGAGAATAACACAATACAAAATATACAAAATCAGACAAATGAAAAAGAAAAAGAAGTAACCTTATAAATTTTTAAAATACTACATGTACAACTGGCTGTCG
>NW_022296557.1:748-1110 GCF_002776525.5 Piliocolobus tephrosceles
TGTACAAATCCTTTTTGCACAAATCCTTTTTTTTTTTTTTTTTTTTTGTTGCTGCTGTTGTTGTCTATTTCTTTTTTTTTTTGTTTATTTCGTTTGAATATTTATTTCCTTTTTTGTTGCTGTTTAGTTGTTTCAATTTGATTAATTTTTCTTTTTGTTTTTCTTTTTATTTTTGGTTCGTAAATATGAAAGCCGAAATATTAAAAGAAAATGAAATCAATCAAATGATTTTAAATATGATGAGTTATAAAAATAAAGAAATTTCCAAAAAAAGAAAAAAAAAAGTTCACAATGATGTCAAAAAGGAAAGTTTAAATAAAAGTGAAATTAAAAGGTGAAAAAAAAAAGAGTGAAAAAAAAAA
>NW_022296560.1:0-701 GCF_002776525.5 Piliocolobus tephrosceles
GATAAATAGGAGAAAAAAAAAAACACACTCTCCCCTTTTGACTCCCCAACAAAAATAAAAAGTGATCAAGCAAAAAAAAAAAAAAAAAAAAAAAAAAAAAAAATATTGGAAAAAAAAAAAAAATTAAAACTTTTATTAAACAACTTCTCGTGTTGTAAAAAAGTTTAAAAGTTTTTTTTTTTTTTGCATAACTTAAAATGTTTCATTAATATACATACAGATATAAATATGTATAAAATTTTTATTTAGGATTATTATATATTTCTGTTCATATATGTAATATAAATGCTTATAGACCAAATAAAAAAATAATTTTTTTTAAAAGGCCCAAAATTATGATTTTTTTTTTTTTTTTTTTTCTGTTTTTAATAACATTTTAATAATAATTGAAAACAGGAATATTGGAAATGTAAATATATTTGTAAAAAAAGAAAAAAGAATAATAAAATTGAAAATTATGTAAATAAAATATAAAAAATTATATCTTATTACAAAAGTAAAAGTGCACAATTCACTGTAACAAATAAAATTTTGCTAAAAAAAAAAAAAAAAAAAAAAAAAAAAAATGAGAACACATAAAAAGAAAGAAAATAAATGTAAAAATGGGAAAATGTAAAACGTCTTTTTATTATTTATTATACTTTTATCACATTTGCAGAACTTTTAATGTACTACATGTTTCATAGTTCTTTTTTTTTTTT
>NW_022296560.1:801-1158 GCF_002776525.5 Piliocolobus tephrosceles
GATAAATAGGAGAAAAAAAAAAACACACTCTCCCCTTTTGACTCCCCAACAAAAATAAAAAGTGATCAAGCAAAAAAAAAAAAAAAAAAAAAAAAAAAAAAAATATTGGAAAAAAAAAAAAAATTAAAACTTTTATTAAACAACTTCTCGTGTTGTAAAAAAGTTTAAAAGTTTTTTTTTTTTTTGCATAACTTAAAATGTTTCATTAATATACATACAGATATAAATATGTATAAAATTTTTATTTAGGATTATTATATATTTCTGTTCATATATGTAATATAAATGCTTATAGACCAAATAAAAAAATAATTTTTTTTAAAAGGCCCAAAATTATGATTTTTTTTTTTTTTTTTT
>NW_022296561.1:0-581 GCF_002776525.5 Piliocolobus tephrosceles
AATTATGTGAATAATTATGTGAATAATTATAAGACTAACTATGTGACTAGCTATTTGATTAATTAGTTGATTACTATTGATGATATACGTGTTATGTAGTTATGCCTTCGAAAAGGCTAAATAAGTATGATACGAAGTATATACATTTTATGTGTGTATTTATGTATGCATGCATGTGTACACACGCACTTATATGTACAATAATACAACTCATTCACTTAGACATACTCACGTATATTTGTATATATGTACATGTGTGTTCCTTCGATTATATATATAATATATGTGCCTACTGTATGTATGTAACAAATTTTTAAATAAAAAAAAAAAAAAAAAAAAAAAAAAAGTAACCACATAAATGAATAAACAAACGATTGGATAAACGGATGAATATATAATAAGTAAATGAGTAAATAAACGGATGATTAAAAAAAATAAATAAACGGATGGACAAATTAATGGACAAATGGATGGCTAAACGAATGGTTAAACAAACACAATGTCACGATTTTTTCTCAGTTATTTTTTTTTATTTATGTAAAAATTATAAAATAATTAAAACGGACTAAACTGAAAAATAT
>NW_022296561.1:681-1025 GCF_002776525.5 Piliocolobus tephrosceles
AATTATGTGAATAATTATGTGAATAATTATAAGACTAACTATGTGACTAGCTATTTGATTAATTAGTTGATTACTATTGATGATATACGTGTTATGTAGTTATGCCTTCGAAAAGGCTAAATAAGTATGATACGAAGTATATACATTTTATGTGTGTATTTATGTATGCATGCATGTGTACACACGCACTTATATGTACAATAATACAACTCATTCACTTAGACATACTCACGTATATTTGTATATATGTACATGTGTGTTCCTTCGATTATATATATAATATATGTGCCTACTGTATGTATGTAACAAATTTTTAAATAAAAAAAAAAAAAAAAAAAAAAAAA
>NW_022296562.1:0-660 GCF_002776525.5 Piliocolobus tephrosceles
CAATAAATTCCTTTCAAAAACTTTACAAAAGCCATAGATGCTTATTGAAAATAGTTCAAATGATATGGAAGACCGAAAGACAGTGAGTGTTTCTCTGTTGTGTGTTTGGATGAATGTGTCTTTGGGGTAGTCACTATTAACACTGGGTGTATTTCCTTCCAGATCTTTTCCAGTGTACCTACATATATATATGTACACTTTGTAAAAAACAAAATAGTACCCGATAAACATTGAGTCCCCTACTCCCACTCCGCAGTCTACATGGACATCCTTTCATGGTGATACGATGAGACCTGATCTACTCCTTTTGTTCACTGGAGTGCTAGGTAATAATAGCTACAGATAACTCACCTTCAGTGGGCATTTACCATGTGACAGGGTCTGTGCTCCAGGCAGGCTACATGAAGTGGGTCTTAAGGCTTTTTACAACAATGCTATGGGTGAACACAGTAATTGTTAACATTTTGCAAATGATAGAATTGCAGTAGAGAGAAGCAAAGCTGCTTGCTGAAACTCATGGCACAATTCCCGAGAGAGAGAGAACACTGTTAAACAATTGTTGTTATAGTCAGGTGATTTACGATCATTTGAAGAAATAGTGCATTCAGTGAATACATTTCAGGGTCTGGTACAGTCTGGGAGCTGTTCCTGAAAATGCAC
>NW_022296562.1:760-1324 GCF_002776525.5 Piliocolobus tephrosceles
GGGAGAGGGGGCATGGAGAGGAGGTCTCGGAACAAACCTTGCCACATCCATTTCTGCTGAGTCTGGTCCGAGGTCTGGTTCTTGACATGTACACTTTTCAGAGATACTTGGTTTTGATTTTTATCATGACTCACCTGAGCAGCCATGGTTTGAAACTGCCTGCAGATGTGGTCTGGCAGGCCAGTGCTATGCCCATCCTTCCCGTTCCTGCAGGAGGGGAGTCAGCCTGGGACTAGAGGGCTTCGCCTGTAATCAGCTGTCTCATAATAAGTGGATTTGATGCTGGTTTCGTTAGGTCAGGAAATTTCCCATTTGGAAGGAAAACTGATACTTGTTTTTGGGTTTTGCTGAGGAGCCACAGGGTTTAGAGCAGGGACTGGAAGTTTGTTGAGACACATGTTAGTGCACTCAAACATCTTCCATGAAACGTGGAAATAAACACAGTGTTCCAGAGAGGTCCCTGGCTTTGGGATATAAATATTTCTGTAACAGAGTAGCACTGGATATCTGCTGTATTTTTTTCTCTGCCATTTTGGCAAGTTTTATTTGGGTGTGTGTCTCCTG
>NW_022296566.1:0-1478 GCF_002776525.5 Piliocolobus tephrosceles
TACTGCAAAGGTAATTCATGTTTCATATTAATAATAAATTTATGCTTTTTTTTTTTTTTTTTTTTTTTTTTTTATATAATTATATTTTTATTTAGATACATGTACCTCCATTCGTATGAATATATATATATATATATATATATACGCACACTTGTATAAATTTGCATATATTTTGTTCTTTATATTTTATTATTACATATTCTGTTTCATATTATATTACGTATTATTATTTACATTTATATTTGTCATATATTATCCGGAACCCCTTGAATTTGCATTAGTGTTTTATTTATATTTATAATCAAAGTGAGGAAAAAGTATAAAATAAAATTAATGTGATGTTAAGAATTTTGAAAAAGTTTTAGTATCTATGCATGAGCATGTGGAATAGTGAAATTGCACGTTTTGCATACTTCATTTTAATATATAACTGTAAGAATTATTTATTTTTACAGAATTCTATATTTGCACTATACATACATACATACACATATATATACGTATATATGTATAAGCCTAATTTTATAAAAAAAGCATAAATACGAGTATATTATTAAATGACTATATTACAGAAACAATTTATTTATGTGCTTTTTTTTTTTTGTTACTCGATATACATACTTACATACATACATAAATATACACCTATTGTTGTTTCAATTTATGCCTAAATTAAAATTAATTCACACTACAATGTTTTTTCCATATACGTGTACATATACATATACATATACATATAATTAACTTTTGTATATGCGCATAAGTTTAATTTGCTATATCAACACATGCAATGAAAATAAAGAGTTAACGTACATATATAAATATATTTTTATGCACTTATATATTTATGCTTTTATGCTGATTTACATATATACCATATGTTATATTTTATGCAACTAATATAAAGTTTTTCATATTGGAAACAATTGTTTGATTCTTTTTTGTTTATTTTATTCTTGCCAATATAATATACACCCAACGCACACAATTTCTTACACCCTATATATACATAAGCCGTTTATAAATACACTTCTATTTATATACTTGTTACTTGTTGTAACCTTTTTATTATTCATTTCCGTTTTCATTATTTGAGTTTGCTTTGGTTTTTATTTTTTTATCCAATTTAAATCGTTTTTTTTTTTTTTTTTTTTTTTTATATTATGTTTTTCTACAGTCACACATATAAGTACACTTAAACGCATACATGCTTGTGCATATTTGTACACATATATAAAAAAAATTATATATATATATATATATATATATATATTTTTAATTTTATTCCATTGTACAGATACACATTTCATTTTAAATGTTACTATTACTACACATGTTCTTGCATACATAAAAACATAATTAGGTCGACGTGCGTATATACATATTTTCTTTTATGTTTTCTTTTTTATGTTTCTTTTTTTTATGTTTCTTTTTTTAATGTTTCTTTTTTAATGTTTCTTTTTTAATGTTTCTTTTTT
>NW_022296568.1:0-566 GCF_002776525.5 Piliocolobus tephrosceles
AGAACTACAAAATTTATAATTTTAAAGACGCATGTAATAAATAGCACACTATCTAAATTAACATAGTTCCAACGTACCGTAGAACAAAAAAAAAAAAAAAAAAAAAAAACGAACAAACGAACAAACAAACAAACAAACAAACAAACAAACAAACAAACAAACAAACAAACAAACAAACAAACAAACAAACAAACAAACAAACAAACAAACAAACGAATGGGAGAACTCAATACATTAACATAAACACATAAAATGTAAATAAAAAAGATATATTTTTTTATACTACAATAACGGTTAAAATTAAAAAAATAAAAAGTAATAAAGAAAAAAAAAAAAAAAATTTTATTTGTATAAATTAGTATGTATATTTTCTATCCATATAATAAAAGATAATATTTGTCTTCATGTAAAAAAAAAAAAAAAAAATTAAAAAACTAATATTTAAGAAATAATTAATAATATTAAGCAATAATTTTCGGTAAGAATTCTAAAGAATCATCTTTCATTTCTTCTTCATATGTTAAAAATAAATATTTTAAAGTTAGTTTGGTTTTGAAATGAGTTAA
>NW_022296568.1:666-1056 GCF_002776525.5 Piliocolobus tephrosceles
AGAACTACAAAATTTATAATTTTAAAGACGCATGTAATAAATAGCACACTATCTAAATTAACATAGTTCCAACGTACCGTAGAACAAAAAAAAAAAAAAAAAAAAAAAACGAACAAACGAACAAACAAACAAACAAACAAACAAACAAACAAACAAACAAACAAACAAACAAACAAACAAACAAACAAACAAACAAACAAACAAACAAACAAACGAATGGGAGAACTCAATACATTAACATAAACACATAAAATGTAAATAAAAAAGATATATTTTTTTATACTACAATAACGGTTAAAATTAAAAAAATAAAAAGTAATAAAGAAAAAAAAAAAAAAAATTTTATTTGTATAAATTAGTATGTATATTTTCTATCCATATAATAAAAGA
>NW_022296571.1:0-569 GCF_002776525.5 Piliocolobus tephrosceles
TTGTCACCGTAAGCTTCATTGCGCTAAGAAAAATCTCATTGCAGATTCCAAGCAAACTGTCTTAGCAAACTGATAGCTGAAGAGAAACATGTATCTCTGTGAGTTGCACTCACACATAGCAATGCAGTTTCTCAGAATGCTTCTTGCCGATTTCTGTCTGAGGATTTACCCTTTTTCACCATAGCCATCAATGAGCTCCCAAATATCATTTTGCAGAATCCAAGACAACAGTCTTAGCAAACTGTGCCAAGAAGCATTGTGTGGAACTCTGTGTGGTGAAGTCACATATCAGAAAGGAATCTCTCAAAAGCTTCCCTCTAGTTATTATGGGATGATATTTCCTTTTTCACCATGCGCCACAATGGGCTCCCAAATATCTCCTTGTAGATTTCAGGAATAGAGTGTTAGCAACTGCTTCCTGAGGATAAAGATGTAACTCTCTGAGACGAATACACAGATCACAAAGAAGTTTCTCAGAAAGCTTCTTTCCCGTTCTTAACTGATGATATTTCCTTTATCAGCGCAGGCCTCAAAGCCTTCCAGAGAAGAACATCTCAGTTTCCCCAAAG
>NW_022296571.1:669-1610 GCF_002776525.5 Piliocolobus tephrosceles
CAGATTCCAAGCAAACTGTCTTAGCAAACTGATAGCTGTAGAGAAACATGTATCTCTGTGAGTTGCACTCACACATAGCAATGCAGTTTCTCAGAATGCTTCTTGCCGATTTCTGTCTGAGGATTTACCCTTTTTCACCATAGCCCTCAATGAGCTCCCATATATCATTTTGCAGAATCCAAGACAACAGTCTTAGCAAACTGTGCCAAGAAGAAGTGTGTGGAACTCTGTGTGGTGAAGTCACATATCAGAACGGAATCTCTCAGAAAGCTTCCCTGTAGTTATTATGGGATGATATTTCCTTTTTCACCATGCGCCACAATGGGCTCCCAAATATCTCCTTGTAGTTTTCAGGAATAGAGTGTTAGCAACTGCTTCCTGACGATAAAGATGTAACTCTCTGAGACGAATACACAGATCACAAAGAAGTTTCTCAGAAAGCTTCTTTCCCGTTCTTAACTGATGATATTTCCTTTATCAGCGCAGGCCTCAAAGCCTTCCAGAGAAGAACATCTCAGTTTCCCCAAAGACAGTGTTAGTGGCCTGTTCCATGAAACATAAGTGTAACTCTGTGAGATGAAGTCACACATCACAGAGAAGTTTCTAAGAAAGCTTCTTTCCAGTTTTCCTCTGAGGACAATTGCTTTGTCACCGTAAGCTTCATTGCGCTAAGAAGAATCTCATTGCAGATTGCAAGCAAACTGTCTTAGCAAACTGATAGCTGAAGAGAAACGTGTAACTCTGTGAGTTGCACTCACACATGGCAATGCAGTTTCTCAGAATGCTTCTTGCCACTCTCTGTCTGTGGATATATCCGTTTTCACCATAGCCCTCAATGAGCTCCCAAATATCACTTTGGAGAAACCAAGACAACAGTCCTAGCAAACTCTGCCCAGAAGCAGTGTGTGGAACTCTGTGTGGTGAAGTTACATATCAGAAAG
>NW_022296572.1:0-926 GCF_002776525.5 Piliocolobus tephrosceles
GTGCTTTCTACAAAGACGCTGTTAATGTATACGTAAAAATGCTTCATATTACCCTGTTTAACGTCGGTTTGTAACTGTAAAAAGTGTATCTAAACTTAATTTTTTAAAATTGCGTAAAAACTTCTAAATATAGATATACGAAAACACATTTTAAAATTGTTAAACGTGCGTTAATGTTATCAAAAACTTAATAGTCACTCAATAATAAGTATTAAATATTAGTTTAGACTTGTTAAAAGTTACTCTTAAGGCATAGTTAAATCCTGTTAAAACTTAATAGTCGCTAAATTAAATATCATAAATGATAAAAAAAATGAATAACAAAAACGGCTAAATGTAAATGTCATCGTTCAATGTTATTCATATTTGTCAAATTACAAACAAATATACAATCATATATGCAAAATGATTAAACGTCAGTGTTGTAGTGTTAAAAAAAATTTTACTTACATTTTAAAATGCGCTTAAGCGTTTTTTCAAACTTAATGCTTGTTCTAAGAAATTATAATAAACATTACATTTAGCTATAACTTAATTAACATATCTTTCATATATAATTCCATAATTATATATACAATTTTTACAAAAATATAATAAAATAAAAGTACAATATTTTATAATTAAATATAATGACCTAAAACTAATAATAGCAAAACTAAAAAGCTTTTATTTATTTATAAACATAATATGTCTACTTTTTATTTAATGGTTATAAATACAAAAAAAAATATTATTACTGTTATAATGTTATATACATAAAGATTTTACTAATATAACATTATGTGTACAGATATGGAACTTAGCTATCTAATTATTAAAATATATCATCACGTTTATTTTATTTATATTATTATGAGTGTAAACTTAAATTACACATGAATAAATGTAAATAACTATTATAGTTTTATTTTACTTTTTATTAAGTT
>NW_022296572.1:1026-1545 GCF_002776525.5 Piliocolobus tephrosceles
CAAATATAATATACTTGTGTGCAACAAATTTTATTAATATAACTTAAGAAAAATAACATTAAAAATTTGTATAAATATATATAAAATTTTTTTATTTAGATTTTACAAATCTAATGTATTGTTATTAACGATCAATGTTATATTTGCTTATAATGCATAAATTATATTTTTAACTATATATGCAAGTTTTATCTTATATATATTTTTTTTTTTTGCTACTATTGAAGATAAGCATATGCATATTTATTAGCTATATCTTCATACATTTTTACTAATTGCATTGCAACTTCTCCTAAATGATATAACAAAGACTCAATTGACACCCCTACACGCAATATTTCTTTTTCAATAAAACCTTTTGTTTCTAGCATAAGTTCTAATACAGTTCTAGACCAAAACGATTTCTCTGTTAAATTACTACTTCCTAGAATTTGTCTTATCAAGTCTGCTGCAAGAAACAAAGCTTTAAAACCATCTTTTAACATAGTAGCATATTCGTGTGTAAATAAATTTAGTATC
>NW_022296574.1:0-349 GCF_002776525.5 Piliocolobus tephrosceles
TCACATTTTGATAAAGGTCGTTCATAAAACATTAGAAAAGGAGCTGAAAGAATTAGAAAAACGAGAAGAAAATCAAAAGATAAAGGTATTGCAAAATTTTTTACAACTTTTCATTATATATCTTTTGTTTTCTGTTATTTGTTATTCCTTCACATTTTTTTCATTTATGTCGAATTTTTATCATGTTTTTTTTTTTGTTACCTATTTCTGAGCTACTAATATTTTGTGTTATTTATTTGCTTATTTGTTTATTTGTTTATTTGTTTATTTGTTTATTTGTTTATTTGCTTATTTTATTTTATTTTTTTTTTAGGACAATTCTCAAAAACAGTCATCCTTTTTAGAAGAA
>NW_022296574.1:449-1064 GCF_002776525.5 Piliocolobus tephrosceles
GTATTTTTTTTTTATTCGTATTGGGGTCCCCTTTCTACAGATGTTCGAAACAGCTATATCCGAGTTTGGAATTTTAGTAGATGTAACTATACTAGAACTAGAAAAACAAATACAATTGCAACTGAATCCATTTTTAGTTGATAAACAGGTTATTTCTTATTTAATACGTATTCATCGTATGTTCCTTTTTAATATATACCGTACCATGTGCACCTTTTTAGTATATATTGTATCATATGTACATTTTTTTTTTTTTTTTTTTTAACTCACATTTTGATAAAGGTCGTTCATAAAACATTAGAAAAGGAGCTGAAAGAATTAGAAAAACGAGAAGAAAATCAAAAGATAAAGGTATTGCAAAATTTTTTACAACTTTTCATTATATATCTTTTGTTTTCTGTTATTTGTTATTCCTTCACATTTTTTTCATTTATGTCGAATTTTTATCATGTTTTTTTTTTTGTTACCTATTTCTGAGCTACTAATATTTTGTGTTATTTATTTGCTTATTTGTTTATTTGTTTATTTGTTTATTTGTTTATTTGTTTATTTGCTTATTTTATTTTATTTTTTTTTTAGGACAATTCTCAAAAACAGTCATCCTTTTTAGAAGAA
>NW_022296575.1:0-735 GCF_002776525.5 Piliocolobus tephrosceles
TGGATACAGATGCTTAAAAAATATCATGTAGCATTCTTACAATGCATGTGCTTTTAGCATGTAACTTGGTGAGTAGTTTTGAGCTATCTTTGTAGGAACGTGTGTCTTGAATACTTTAGGGCACCACTGCAGATGTGTGCGTGAGAGGTACAGATACTGAATGTTCTTCTCCCTTCCCATAAATGAAAAACATTAGCTCCCTCCATTTTTATTTTTATTTTTATTTTTTATTTATTTATTTATTTATTTATTTGTTTATTTATTTATTTATTTATTTTTGAGACAGAGTCTGGCTCTGTTGCCCAGGCTGGAGTGCAGTGGCCGGATCTTAGCTCACTGCAAGCTCCGCCTCCCGGGTTTATGCCATTTTCCTGCCTCAACCTACCGGTAGCTGGGGCTAGAGGCTCCCGCCACATCACCCAGCTAGTTTTTTGTATTTTTTGGTAGAGACGGGGTTTCGCTGTGTTAGCCGGGATGGTCTCGATCTCCTGACCTAGTGATTCGCCCTTCTCGGCCTCCCAAAGTGCTGGGACTACAGGCTTGAGCCACCGCGCCCAGCCTATTTTTATTTTTGAAGTGGACTCTCGCTCTTGTTGCCCAGGCTGGAGTGCACTGGTGCAATCTCAGCCCACTGCAACTTCCACCTCCCGGTTGAAGTGATTCTCCTGTCTCAGCTTCCCCAGTAGCTGGGATTACAAGCACCCACCACCATGCCCCACTAATTTTTGTATTTTT
>NW_022296575.1:835-1313 GCF_002776525.5 Piliocolobus tephrosceles
TTCTATGATTATTTATACAGTTGTTTTTACTTTTTGTTTTTTTGAGACGGTGTCTCCCAAGCTTCAGTGCAGTGATGCAAATCTTGGCTGACTGCAGCCTTCACCTCCTGGGCTCAGGTGATCCTCCCACCTCAGCTTCCTGAGTAGCTGGGACTAGACTCATGTCACCAAGTCCATCTTTTCTTCTCTTTTTTTTTTTTTCTTTTTTGGTATTTTTAGTAGAGACAGGGTCTTGCCATGTTTTCCAGGCTGGGCTCAAGCTCCTGGGCTCAAGCAATCTGCTGGCCTCAACCTCCCAAACTGCTGGGATTACAGGCGTGAGCACCACATCTGGCCCATTTTTTTTTCCTTCCAGGATTAGGAGTCGAATTTCAGAAAACCCTTCAACCTTGCAAGCTTAATTTTCCGTAAAAATATTCGTCTAGGATAAGAGCAAGACACAAACAAAGAAGTATGTGTGGACTGCAGTTAAAAATTT
>NW_022296576.1:0-451 GCF_002776525.5 Piliocolobus tephrosceles
CCAAGACAACAGTCTTAGCAAACGCTGCCGAGAAGCAGTGTGTGGAACTCTGTGTGGTGAAGTCACATATCAGAAAGGAATCTCGCAGAAAGCTTCCCTCTACTTATTATGTGATGATATTTCCTTTTTCACCATGGGCCCCAATGGGCTCCCAAATATCACCTTGCAGATTCTAGGAAAAGAGTTTTAGCAAACTGCTTCCTGAGGACAAAGATGTAACTCTGTGAGACGAATTCACAGACCACAAAGAAGTTTCTCAGAAAGCTTGTTTCCCGTTTTTAACTGATGATAATTCCTTTATCAGCGTAGGACTCAAAGCCTTCCAGAGTAGAACTTCTCAGTTTCCCCAAAGAGAGTGTTAGTGGCCTGCTCCATGCAACATAAGTGTAACTCTGTGAGATGAGTTCACACATCACAAAGAAGTTTCTAAGAAAGCTTCTTTCCAGTTTTC
>NW_022296576.1:551-1132 GCF_002776525.5 Piliocolobus tephrosceles
TGTGTGAGTGCAACTCACACATAGCAATGCAGTTTCTCAGAATGCTTCTTGCCCCTTTCTGTCTGAGGATATATCCTTTTTCACCATAGCCCTCAATGAGCTCCTAAATATCACTTTGCAGAATCCAAGACAACAGTCTTAGCAAACGCTGCGGAGAAGCAGTGTGTGGAACTCTGTGTGGTGAAGTCACATATCAGAAAGGAATCTCCAGAAAGCTTCCCTCTACTTATTATGTGATGATATTTCCTTTTTCACCATTGGCCCCAATGGGCGGCCAAATATCACCTTGCAGATTCTACGAAAAGTGTGTTAGCAAACTGCTTCCTGAGGACAAAGATGTAACTCTGTGAGACGAATTCACAAACCACAAAGAAGTTTCTCAGAAAGCTTCTTTCCCGTTTTTAACTGAAGATATTTCCTTTATCAGCGTAGAAGTCAAAGCCTTCCATAATAGAATATCTCAGTTTCCCCAAAGACAGTGTTAGTGGCCTGCTCCATGCAACATAAGTGAAACTCTGTGAGATGAGTTCACACAAAACAGAGAAGTTTCTAAGAAAGCTTCTTTCCAGTTTTCCTCTGAG
>NW_022296579.1:0-743 GCF_002776525.5 Piliocolobus tephrosceles
ACTTATTTATTTACTTATTTATTTACTTATTTATTTACTTATTTATTTACTTATTTATTTACTTATTTATTTACTTATTTATTTATTTACTTATTTATTTACTTATTTATTTACTTATTTATTTATTTACTTATTTATTTACTTATTTATTTATTTGCTTATTTATTGTTTTTTTCTTTTGTTCTATTTAACCATTCAGTATTTTTTACGTTTACGCCTACTATATTTTTACCTTTGCTCTACTTTTTATTCACGTTTAGTTAGTTTGTTTATATAAAGAAGTAAATTTTGCAGTTTCTCCGGAAATACCATCACAACGTTTAATATTAAATTCGTAATATAGCTTGTACAAAAAAAAAAAAAAAAAATGCTTCATTTGTTTATGTTATAATAACACAGCGTGTCTAATGAAGGCACCTTAATTTATGTAATGTATTACATTTTATAAAGGTATCATCCGTTCATTGACTCCTTTTTTTCTTTTTTTAATTTTTATTTTGTGTGACAAAGTTTTTTTAGCATTTTTGCATTGTAACATATGTTTTGAAACATTCATTTTTACTTTTTGTTTTTTTGTTAAAGGAATTATAATTAAAAAACTGAATAAAATAAAAAAAACACAAAATAAATAAAAAAAATAAAAATGAAATAAAATAAAAAAAAATAAAGAATAAAATAAAAGTTAAGCAAAGCAAAGTTAAGCAAAGCAAAGCAAAGTAAAGCAGCAATAAAATGAAAGTAAA
>NW_022296579.1:843-1189 GCF_002776525.5 Piliocolobus tephrosceles
ACTTATTTATTTACTTATTTATTTACTTATTTATTTACTTATTTATTTACTTATTTATTTACTTATTTATTTACTTATTTATTTATTTACTTATTTATTTACTTATTTATTTACTTATTTATTTATTTACTTATTTATTTACTTATTTATTTATTTGCTTATTTATTGTTTTTTTCTTTTGTTCTATTTAACCATTCAGTATTTTTTACGTTTACGCCTACTATATTTTTACCTTTGCTCTACTTTTTATTCACGTTTAGTTAGTTTGTTTATATAAAGAAGTAAATTTTGCAGTTTCTCCGGAAATACCATCACAACGTTTAATATTAAATTCGTAATATAGCTT
>NW_022296581.1:0-382 GCF_002776525.5 Piliocolobus tephrosceles
ATGAAAACGCCAATCCGGATTGTCAATCAGCCATTAAGCCATTAAAAAGAAAGGTTCCCGCAGGATCAGATATAATCTCAGAGTACGCTAAAGCCTGCGATAGAATTGGAAGAGCTATGCATAAAGCTATGCTTATGGCTCAGGCAATCACAGGAGTTGCTTTAAGAAGACAAGTGAAAACATTTGGGAGAAAATGTTATAATTGTGGTCAAATTGGTCATCTAAAAAAGAATTGCCCAGTCACAAATAAACAAAATGTAACTACTCAAGTTACTACAACAGATAAAGGGCCACCTGGCCTATGTCCAAGATATAAAAGGGGAAAACATTGGGGTAATCAATGTCGTTCTAAATTTGATAAAAATGGGCAACCACTGTCGGG
>NW_022296581.1:482-1453 GCF_002776525.5 Piliocolobus tephrosceles
TGGTCAAATTGGTCATCTAAAGAAGAATTGCCCAGTCACAAATAAACAAAATGTAACTACTCAAGTTACTACAACAGATAAAGGGCCACCTGGCCTATGTCCAAGATATAAAAGGGGAAAACATTGGGGTAATCAATGTCGTTCTAAATTTGATAAAAATGGGCAACCACTGTCGGGAAACGAGAGGAGGGGCCAGCCTCAGGCCCCGCAACAAACTAGGGCATTCCAAATTCAACCCTTTGTTCCTCAGGGAACCCCCACTGTCGCAAGTGTCTCAGGGAATAAGCCAGTTATCACAATACAGCAATTATCCCCCGCCACAAGTGGCAGCGCAGCAGTAGATCTATGTACTTTAAAAGCAGTCTCTCTGCTTCCAGGGGAGCCTCCACAAATAATCCCCACAGGGGTATACGGCCCATTGCCTGAGGGGACTGTAGGACTAATCTTAGGAAGATCAAGTTTAAATCTAAAAGGAGTTCAAATTCATACTGGTGTGGTTGATTCAGACTATGAAGGCGAAATTCAATCGGTTATTAGTTCCTCAATTCCTTGGAGTGCCAGTCCAGGAGACAGGATCGCTCAATTATTACTCCTACCTTATATTAAAATTGGAAACAATAAAATAAAAAGAACAGGAGGGTTCGGAAGCACTGATCCAGCAGGAAAGGCTGCATATTGGGCAAGTCTGGTCTCTGAGAGCAGACCTGTGTGTAAGGCCATTATTCAAAGAAAACAGTTTGAAGGGTTGGTAGACACAGGAGCAGATATCTCTGTCATTGCTTTAAATCAGTGGCCAAAAATTTGGCCTAAACAAAAGGCTGTTACGAGACTTGTCGGCGTAGGCACGGCTTCAGAAGTGTATGAAAGTACAATGATTTTACATTGTTTAGGGCCAGATAATCAAGAAAGTACTGTTCAGCCAATGATTACTTCAATTCCTGTTAATCTATGGGGTCGAGATTTGTTACAAC
>NW_022296582.1:0-289 GCF_002776525.5 Piliocolobus tephrosceles
AAAAAAAAAAAAAAAAAAAAAGGAAAAAAAAAAAGAAAGAAAAAAAAGAAAACTGAGGTGCACATAATAAAAAAAAAAATGAAAGAAATGGTAATGCACAATAGGCAACTATGTTCACCAGTGTTGATAAAACTCCTATTTTAGTATCTTCACCTTTTCTTTACCAATCAACAAATTGTATTGTTTACAGATGAGGAAGGAAAAGGAAAATATAGAAAAGAAAAAAATTAAAGTTCAAATTCCTGCTTACAAGATGTTCTCAATTCATATCTCTGTGGCCAAGATTGTA
>NW_022296582.1:389-1732 GCF_002776525.5 Piliocolobus tephrosceles
ATCAGTGTAAATATTATAGGAATTGGAATGACCGTTTGCACAGGGAATAAAACCTGGTATTGTGTGCTGGTGGAATATCAATTCTAGAGACAAACAGAATATAACGTCAGCATGTTATCTTAATGCCTCAGCAAATATCACACTTTCTGAAGAACATCATAAACAGATATCTCTTCCACATTAGAAACCCTCTTCCAGGTTAAGAAGTGTGAGAACATTTCCCATGGTATCTTCATTACGCATAGTAGAAAACTGTTAAGAAAAGTGTCTGTTTTTTTTAAATTTTCATTTTTAGGGGAATGAGCACAGAGCTTCCATGCCTTTCATGGTTGCACCATCCTCCAGAAACCTCCAATTGTCCAGCTCTCCGGAAGCTCTGAGAAACAATTTTTTGTAAGTTTATAGAATATAACATCTTGGTAAGAGTTGAAGATTTATTTCTCTTCTTCATTGACATCTTTGTTTACTGTTAAGTATAAGATACAGAGGAAGGAAGTATAGGCTTGTGAGGACAATCCAAACACTAGTCCCATATCTGCTAAGGTCTACATGTGTAACTACTACAAGAAACTCTAACAGTCAGTATTTCAGTCTCTTCATATTAACAGATAGTAAAAACTCACCTTTTTATAACATGGTTCTTATAAGCATGAAATATTGCTATGACCACCCATTGAAAAATTATAAAGTATTTTATAAAGGGAAGGTAGCACGTTATTGCTCTTGCTATTATTTTATCATCTACAATTTTACCATATATTTCTATATATGATAACATAAACCTGTTTCCTCCAATCTTAACAGTCATAAATTCCATTTCATAGCCTCTAAATGGATGCTGGTAACCCCTAAATCTATCTCTTCATTCCCAACTCTCTCATTATAGTTAAATGCATATAGTCAACTACTAACTTAACATATCCACTGAGATATATGATGGGGGACTTTCATACTCAACATGTTCAAAGCAAAATTTGATGCTGTTCCTCTAATCTTTTCTCTACTCCCATCATCTCCCTTGTAATAAATTGAACTGAAAATCACCAGTTGCTCTTGTCAAAAATCTGTCGTTCATCAGTAATTATTTCTCTTCACTTTATATATCTTATTCATCAGCAAGATCTCAAAATATATCTACAGCATAATATCTTTTCACCACCTTCACTAAACCACTCTTGGAAAGCCTTCCTTCTTCCACATTTACCCTCCTGGTAGGCTACACCTAAGAAAAGCAGGTCCAGGTGGTTCATTTTTCATTGCCATATTTTGCAGCATGTGTTACTGTTGCCAAACCAGCTATTTTGACAGCTGGGCCAGAAATTAGATATTTCTTTTTCTTTCTT
>NW_022296583.1:0-593 GCF_002776525.5 Piliocolobus tephrosceles
TTTTTTTTTTTTTTTTATTTTTTTTTTTATTTTTTTTTTTTTTTTCTCATACATAAAGCATATATATATAGGTACATTTTTTTTTTTTTTTTTTTTTTCAAAAGAAGATATAAGTCACTTTCACCATACAGTATATTTCAATTTGCCTTAGTTGTTTTATTATACTACTTAAATTGCTTTTTTTTTATATGCATTACCTTTTACTTATACTATTTTAAAAAAGAAGCATTTTGTGATTATCATTATATACAAATATATTATATGTAGGGAAAATAAAAAAAAAAAAATACATACGTGTATAATATATATATTTATAATGATGTTTTACTATTGGTAGGGGTCTACATATATTTTGTATATGTGAATAAACGAATACCCTTACACGCGTTTTAATATACATATACATATATATGTATACATTTACATTCATTCAATTTTTTTTTTTATTTTAGCCTTATGGAATAATTTATACATTTTATTAACAAATTCATATTTAAATAAAGCAATAGAAAAATGAGAATTCTATTTCTTTTTTTTTTTTTCTAATTAATGTTTGTTAAAATGGAAAAATGATATTGACCGTTAACTACTTT
>NW_022296583.1:693-1138 GCF_002776525.5 Piliocolobus tephrosceles
TTTTTTTTTTTTTTTTATTTTTTTTTTTATTTTTTTTTTTTTTTTCTCATACATAAAGCATATATATATAGGTACATTTTTTTTTTTTTTTTTTTTTTCAAAAGAAGATATAAGTCACTTTCACCATACAGTATATTTCAATTTGCCTTAGTTGTTTTATTATACTACTTAAATTGCTTTTTTTTTATATGCATTACCTTTTACTTATACTATTTTAAAAAAGAAGCATTTTGTGATTATCATTATATACAAATATATTATATGTAGGGAAAATAAAAAAAAAAAAATACATACGTGTATAATATATATATTTATAATGATGTTTTACTATTGGTAGGGGTCTACATATATTTTGTATATGTGAATAAACGAATACCCTTACACGCGTTTTAATATACATATACATATATATGTATACATTTACATTCATTCAATTTTTTTTTTT
>NW_022296585.1:0-599 GCF_002776525.5 Piliocolobus tephrosceles
AGTATAGTAAATGAGTTCGACTGTCATTTATAGTTTTAAATGTGTTTTTTAAGTAATACAAATGCTTGGTACACATCCTACCCATGTTGTTCATATTATTATCTATTAACATCAATGCATTCTTAAAAAATATTATCAATGTATTTCCACCCGCATTAAGAGTACTATTATTTTCCATTCTTTCAAAAAAAAAAAAAAAAAAATTAAAGAAAAGTAAAAAAATATGTTTTTTTTAAACAATTTAAAAAAAAGGAGTTAAAAAAATTAAAAAAAAAAAAAAAAAAAGTACTAAGAACAAAATGGAAAAGAATAAAATAATTATAGGATTAGGAAAAAAAAGAACAAAAAAAAAACAAAAGATAAAAGAAAAAAAAATGAAATAAAGACAAAAAAAAATGAAATAAAGACAAAAAAAAAAAGACACAAATATTACAAATTGTTTTAAAGAACTGTTTTCGTGTTCAAATGAAAAATGTGATGTAAAAGTATTCTACTAAATGTAAATATATAAATTTATAGCATATGGTATGTACATATATATATATGTATAGTACTTTGTATATATTAATGCACTTATTTGTTTTTTTTAAAACATATGC
>NW_022296585.1:699-1117 GCF_002776525.5 Piliocolobus tephrosceles
AGTATAGTAAATGAGTTCGACTGTCATTTATAGTTTTAAATGTGTTTTTTAAGTAATACAAATGCTTGGTACACATCCTACCCATGTTGTTCATATTATTATCTATTAACATCAATGCATTCTTAAAAAATATTATCAATGTATTTCCACCCGCATTAAGAGTACTATTATTTTCCATTCTTTCAAAAAAAAAAAAAAAAAAATTAAAGAAAAGTAAAAAAATATGTTTTTTTTAAACAATTTAAAAAAAAGGAGTTAAAAAAATTAAAAAAAAAAAAAAAAAAAGTACTAAGAACAAAATGGAAAAGAATAAAATAATTATAGGATTAGGAAAAAAAAGAACAAAAAAAAAACAAAAGATAAAAGAAAAAAAAATGAAATAAAGACAAAAAAAAATGAAATAAAGACAAAAAAAAAA
>NW_022296590.1:0-1117 GCF_002776525.5 Piliocolobus tephrosceles
CATATAATTGTATATATATATATATATTTATATATATTATTTTTCTTCATGTAACCTTATTTTTATCTTTATTTTTTACTTTTTTTTTTTTTTTTTTTTTTTTTTTTTTTTGATAGGGGAAAGGGGACAAAGTTATAAGAATTACTTGTTCATTTCGAATACAGAAATTTGTGTCAGTGAACACATGTGAATATATACAAACGTGTATAAATATATATATATATATATATATATGTGTGTTTATTTATATAAGCATATTGTGAGGGAGGTTTGAGCGTGTTTTAAATGGGCTCACATATGTGTATATACGTATGTTCGTGTAAATATGCATACATATATATATATATATATATATATTTCTTTTTCCCATTTAATTGCCTTTTTTTTACTTTCAAAATTTAAGATAAACTAATGTTTCATACTAAAGCTTTACATACATAAAAACTGCTTGTTAAACAATTTACCCACAAAAAAAAAATAATAAAATAAAAAATATATAATAATTTAAAAAAAAAAATATATAATAATTTTAAAAAAAAGAAAAAAAAGTTATGGCACAAGAAATCATAACAACATAAAAAAAAAACTACATTTATGTAATATAAGTATTATATGCGTTACAATTCGCATATAACGTGTATTTACATATTTTTAGCTTATATATGTTTATTTGTTCGTTTGTTCATTCATTTAATTTTTTCATTTTTTTTCTTTTTTTTGATTTTTTTTACTCGAGCTTATGTAACTAAATTTAGCCTTATTCTTTCTTTTAGATTATTTTTACCAAATTGTTATTATAAATTTAATGTAATTAATAATACATACACACATGTATCAATGCGTTACACAATTCTATGATTATTTTTTTTAATTTTAAATACTTAACCATGCTTAGAAACATATATAAATACATATATAAAATATGTACCTATTTTCACCACTTTAAACGCTTTTTTGTTTTAACCTGATACATGTCACTAAATGAATTGACAGAAACAGCTTATTAACACATTGCTAATTGTTTTCTATTTTTATAACGTTTTATAAAATAAAACATAAAAAAAAAATTTTGATTTTTTTTTTGGATTTTTTTTTTTTGGATTTTTTTTTTTAAATT
>NW_022296590.1:1217-2575 GCF_002776525.5 Piliocolobus tephrosceles
TTTTTTTTTTGTTTTATTATTCTTCCAAATATATGAAAAACATTTTGGTATAACATAAAAAAATTTAGGATTACAAATGTCAATATACTTACGGGAAAAAATATGTCGTGGTAGTTTAACCATAGACATTGCCTCTACAAATAAACAGATGAATAAGTATATAAAATGCACAAATATATATAGGTACAGTAAAAATAAGTTAGTCTTTTGATAAATACTTATTCTTAAAGAACATATAAAGTGACGTAAAACAAATAATAACTGCGTTTATTTAATGTTTTTTAATGAATGATTTTTAAAACGTTATAAAAAATTGCCAGTTTTAACAGAATAAAAAATCATTCTTCCTATTTATTATAAAAAAAAAAAAAAAAAAAAAAAAACTTATTTGTATATATTGCATTCGAAAAACATATATATTGGATCTAACTTACATTCTTACATATCTACACATACATGCAAATTTAAACAAGTTTAAAAATTGTCAAAAAAAAAGAAAAAAATTACTTTTTTTTTTTTTTTTCATTATTTATTCACCAGGATGTTTTACTTTTTATCATGTTAAATTTTTTTCAATGTTCTTTTTTTGTACAACATACGTATCTGTTTTTAACAACAAGAAAAACAACATCTGTAGAAACGTAAATTGTTTAATACTAATCCTTAACATACATAAGTTTTGCAAAAACAAACTCAATGTTATCATCTTAGATAATAGTTTTATAAAAATGCTTTTATAAAAAAAAAAAAAAAGTTCAACACCTTTATTTTTCTATCATAATAAGAACAAATTAAAATAATAATAATTCCTTTATAAATGTGTAAAGGTAACATATATGTATGATGTAAATTTTGATGTTGTTTTTTTTTTTTTTTTAGTAAATAACTTTTTTTAAAATGTTATATACTAAAAAGAAATTAATCGAAAAAAAAATATGCAAGCATGTTTTTATTTATTGCTATTTGAAAAAAAAATAAGAAAAAATTATAAAATAACTTAATTTTCTTAAAAAAAACAAAAATAAATAAGAAAATAAAAACCTTTGTCCTCTTAAAATATAAAAAAGCACATTAGGTTTTTAATGCATGCATATGCACACACATAGATCTACATATGTATTAATATGTATTTAACTGCCGATTTATATATATAACCAATTCACAAAATATATAAATGTGTTAGGCAAACACATGTTTTTACATCATTCTGTGAATACGTTTTTGCTACCCTAAAGATATTCAATCCTTCCCAATATATGTAATAGTTAAAAACACGTTGACTTTTATATTTCTGCCTAAAGTTATTTATAATTTCTTTTTTTTTCTTAATGAAGTGTTGCATAAACACGTGCATATAT
>NW_022296591.1:415-1687 GCF_002776525.5 Piliocolobus tephrosceles
CTCTCTCTTTCTTTCTTTCTTTCTTTCTCTTTCTTTCTTTCTTTCTTTCTCTTTCTTTCTTTCTTTCCCTTTTTTCTTTTTCTTTCTTTCTTTCTTTTTCTTTCTTTCTTTCATTCTTTCTTTCTCTCTCTCTCTTTCTTTCTTTCTTCTTTCTTCTTCTTTCTTTCTTCTCTCTTTTGTTTTTTTCTTTTTTGAGATGAAGTCTTTCTCTGTCACCCAGACGGGATCACAGTGGCGTGATCTCTGCTCACTGCTACCTCTGCCTCCCGTGTCCAAGCCATTCTCCTGCCTCAGCCTCCTGAGTAGCAGGGACTACAGGCACCCACCACCATGCCTGGCTAATTTTTTTTGTATTTCTGGTACAGACAGGGTTTCACCATGTTGGCCAGGCTGGTCTTGAACTCCTGAACTCAAGTGATCCTCCTGCCTTGGCCTCGAAAAGTGCTGGGATTATAGGCGTGAGCCACTATGCCTGGCCTAATATGCTCTTTCTAACAGCTATAATGACTCTAATGGATTGAAATATTCAAGAGAAAAATAGTTCCAGAATACCAGGCAATGTATAGTAGATTCAAATAATTATACTGAGATTAGAACCTACATTCGATTTTAAGGAGGTTCTTGTTTCACTTTCCTGGGAACCCTCCTACCTGCACTTCTAGGGAGAAATGTGAAGTATATGCAAACTTACAACATATTCTTCTTTTGTGAATGTACTAAATGTAGGTCCATACAAGGGCCAGGATGTGAAGACAAGCAAGGTGTTTATCTTTATTCCTCCCCAATGACTTTTCCCAGACAAAACTCTACTAGACCCACAATGGAACTTGAAAGGAAGTACTCATATATGGCAACTGGAAATCTAGGCTGCCTTTCTTGAATTTTTAATGTAGAGTAACCAGGAAGCTAAGAGGAATAGATCTCACAGGAATAAAGAGAAACATGAACCTTGGGGATGGGCTCACTACAAGGGAAGGAGGGGAAAGGGAGGAATAGAAAATGTAGAAAATAATAACATAGAAAACAATATAAAAAGCCACTTTTGCTTTCTCCTCTAAATAAACAACATCTACAACAAACAACCAATTTCAACAATCGATAGCTTGAGGGAAAGCTAAATTATTTTAAGCTTGAATGTAAAAGACTGCAATTTAATTGTTAACTCGCCTTGGCCTATGAAAATGACAAGGAAACAAAATAGCGGTATGGTCAAATTTTTACTTGGCTATCTAGGTCTTATAAATCTCCACTACGGGAAAATAAGAGGCAATA